>NC_040901.2:13365789-13395789 GCF_900634795.4 Betta splendens | reverse complement strand
GATCGTGTACGTAGACACCTGCACTACACAGCTGTCAATCAACCTGGCGGGGGGCGGAGCCTGAACCCAGCAGGTGGCCGCTCACGCTTCTGTGTGAGGAGGAACCAACAGCTGCAGGAGACGGAACCGCCTGGGTCTGGATCCTGGGTTGGACCTGAGTGGAACGGGCAGAACCTGGGAGCCGGTGGACGGGCCACGCCGTCTATTACATCACGCTTTATGGTGGGACTTCTCCCTCCAGTCTTCAGTAGCAGTAGCCCCAAGTTGTGGTTTTATTAATGTGGAACACAATAAAAGTTAAGCGAGAGCGTGTAGATAATGTCGATTTGAACGTCGTTAAATGTTAATGGTATAATTAGCAGTTTACCAACAGATGCTCTGAGGACGAGCAGCTCCCTAACCGCTGGGCTCCTCCTCAGCCTGAGCCCATCATCCGTCAGCGGTCGCTCAGCGCAACTCAAACAAACCGGCGCCGAAGTCCACGCGAGCGCTTCGTGGAGCTGATGAACGCGAGTGCGACTCAAACAGGCTGCAGAACAGAATGCAGGAGAACCCTCACCGTTATTATTCTGATTAGAATTAGTGTGTGTGAGAGGAGCGGCTCCGAGGCGGAGCAGCTAATAGAAGCCGGTGGAGCCGCTTGTTTCAGCACGTCTTCATTATCACCTGCAGCTGCATCCACTCGCTCGCTGGCGCTGCCTGGAGATAATGTCACACCGCGTTTTCTATTAACGCCCTGTTCCTGTCGGTCCTGACGCGGCTGCAGCTCCTGAGTCCAGTGAAGACAAGGCAGGAGCACCGGCAACACCGATGCAGGTCAGAGCGACGCGTATGCACAGTAACACATACACACACACACACACACACACACACACGCACGCACGTATGCACACACGCACACACAGTAACACACACACACACACACACACGTATGCACAGTAACACACACACACACACACACACACGCACGCACGTATGCACACACGCACACACAGTAACACACACACACACACACATACGCACAGTAACACACACATGCGCACACGCACACAAAGTAACACACACACGCGGATGCACACACACACACACAGTAACACACACACACACACAGTAACACACACACGCACGTATGCACACACGCACACACAGTAACACACGCACACACACGCTTATCTCTGCAGCCGCGTGCGACTCGGCGTCTCATTCTAATCGGTGGTCACTCTCCATCACACACACACACACACACACACACACACACACACAAACACACACACACTACACTGACGCAAAAACAGAGCGGTGACAGTGTGCGTGGCTTTTTCTTGGGTGATGAATGAAGCAATATTTCTAAAGCACGTCCAGCCACAGATGGTGGTATAGAGAAATGCTTATACATTACACACATTCACACACATTACACACACGCACACACACCGCTGTGAAAACCCCATCTGTCAGAGTGCGACTGGGTCTGAATCACACACACTCACATACATGCAAACAATTTAATTCACAACGTTATGTAAACAGCACAGAATAAAGACACACGCACACGCACACACGCACGCACGCACGCACACACACACACACACACACACACACACACACACTCTCCTAGCAGGTCTGCTGGTAGGGGTCTCTGTCCCACATGTTTCTGATCCAAACCTTTCACAGCCTCAAACACATGCAGCATTTAAATCAGAGGACGTGTCGTTAATATCTGGTTGTGGTTTTAAAGCGCAGACTCCTCGCTGGCCGTTCGGCTTCATCACATCTAAGGCAGACGTCCCTGCTGTTCCCAAAGAACGTGTCATTATGAGCCGTGAGCGCGTTCAACCTATTCGTCACCATTATTTATGTATCGCTCTCGTCTAAATGAGCTTCCGTGTTGTTTGCTTCTGTTTTTCCACTGTTGTCTCACAGGGAGGTGCTTTTATCAGATCCTCGAGAGGCTTTGATTGTGTCGTTCGTACATGATACGCTTTCATTTGTCTCTTCTCCAGCAGACGCACACAGACGTGACCAGTGGAGACTGGAGCCTGGAAGACGACGGTCTGTGGAGGCGTCAGACGTGGCTCCTTCTTTCCTCACCCCCTCACCCTCACCCTCACACCCTCACCCCCACACCCTCACCCTCACACCCTCACCCCCTCACCCTCACACCCTTTTCTTTTTCAGCTTTCGACTTGAACGTTTCTTCGTCCTGATTTGGCCACTTACATGCGACTTCACCATTAACATTCACCGCGTCCGGCGCTGAGCCCCTGGAGTAGACCAGTCCATTAATGATGCTGGTTGAGTGCCTTGCTCAAGGTTGTTGCTGGAGAGAGTGGTGGCTGCTGCTCAGTGCGTCATATCCAATAAAGCAGACGATGTATAAAAATAAGCGGCAGCTAAATGAAACAGGGCCGAGTTATTTCTGAGGAGGCACGAGGGAGGACGACTCAGAGGGAGGTCTGAGGCACCTGATGACACATCCACGGAAAAACTTCACAAGCTACTATGTGTTTGAAGCCAAACTCATTTCTCCTGGGACGCATGAATTAATCTGACCTAGTTTGATTGCAAATTGAGAAAAACAAGTACAACAAACAAAGCAACCAAAGAAAAAGCAAGTCTGTTCTAAACGACTCCACACTGTAGAAATATTCAGATTTCATGTTCCCAGGGATCAACAGCTGAGCCGTGCTCTTTATCACTTATTCCAACCACACACACACACACACACACACACACACACACACACACACACACACACACACACACACACACACACACACACACACACACACACACACACACGTCACCTCAAGGCAGAACACAAATACGCTGCGAAGGACAGAACCTGCAGCAGAACCAGAGACTCCACAGGCAACAAACAGGGTGGAGATTCAGATTAGAGACGACAAACGCGTGTGCAGATTCATACAAACGCAGCTCATGTGTTCATTCACACTCTATTTAGGGCCTCGACTCGCATGTTTAGTGCGAACACGCCTCCACGGTGTGAAGCAGCGCTTTCTAATATTCCTCCCATCTGTGATTCAGGTCTCATCCACCGATGCCTGGAGGCTCAATGTTGCAGGAAGTGATGCTGAAAGAGAGTTGTGTTCTTCCCTCTGGCCTCGTCGTCCTCTCATCTGTTTTACACACACACACACACACACACACACACACACACACACACACACACACACACACACACACACACACACACACACACACACACACACACACACACTGAGGTGGGAAACTCACACCAGACCACAGAAGTTAAAGGGGAGCATCACTGACACGGATCCACAGTGAGATATTGAGCAGAAATCTCAGATTAACATAAACAAACTCAAGCGCCACCGACGGGTTTTATTTCATTCCAGGATGATGCCGGTCGCTCTGTCCTTCACACCGCCGCCATCGAACCAACTCCACTTTCAACCACTTCCACTCAATCTCTGCAGGTTTTTAGACCAATCGGCTAAATGGAGAGATTACTCTGAAATTCCAGTCAAACTTTGAGTGTGTGTGTGTGTGTGCGTGTGTGTGTGTGTGTGTGTGTGTGTGTGTGTGTGTGTGTGTGTGTGTGTGTGTGTGTGTGTGTGTGTGTGTGTGTGGCTGAATAGTGCAGCCACACACACACACTGACCTTCTCTTCAAAGTGCTGATGTCCTGTTTCCTCCAAAGCCCTTAACACTTAGCCAGCAGAGCAGTGCAGAGGAGCCGCCGCCGCTGCTGTTGCTATGAGACAAATGGAAATCTGTCAGGGGAACAGTCGCTGCTCTTCACTGCTCCACTCTCTCCCTCACTGAAATAAAAACCAAAGAGTGGTGGTGGGAAATGAAGCGTCTCCATCCATCCAGAGCCCACAGATTCTATTCTACGCCCCAAAACCCAGCTAGAATCAATAATAAAGCTCCTAAACAAGTTTACGTTACTAACGGTGGAGGATCAAGCATGGAGACGCTGCAGCAGCGGAGCCATCAATCAGGGGGCAGCGCAGGAGTGTTGCTCAGGGGCACTCTGTCAGCACGAGGGGCTTTTAAACTCGTCACCTTCAAGGTCCAGGACGATTTCAGCGAGTGCTGCTACAGCCTGAAGCTGTTAGGTCAAAAACGGTCAGGCAGGCAGGGACACGCACACACACACACACACACACACACACACACACACACACACACACACACACACACACACACACACACACACACACACACACAGAAACAGTCTAATTGAGCCTGAGAACGTGTGTGTTGGTCTTTTTGTTTGCATGTGTATGTGTGTGTGTGTGTGTGTGTGTGTGTTTTTGTGTGTGTGTGTGTGTGTGTGTGTGTGCGTGTGTGCGTGGTCCAAATGTAGCAGCAGCTATCTGAGGTAAACAGCTGGTGATTGGAGAGGGTCTGTCCTGATTTGGAGAGCTTCCCAGACGCCCATTCACTAACACACACACTCAATAGAGAAACTATCTTCTCTCTAATAGACTACATGCCTCATCACTTCCCTAAACACTCGCACACACACGCACACAAATCACACACTGGACCGTGGACACACACTTCAGCAAAAGCACATGAATAAACAGAGACACAACAACAGGAGCCCACGGTCCACACAGACGACTGTCGTGCTCCCACAAACAGTATTTATCCATCGATGCGTTCACTGAGCTGACGACAACTGCCATAGAACACAACAACACTGCAGCGTACTGCATGTACTGCATGTACACGCATGTACATGCATGTACTGCATGTATACGCATGTACGCGCATGTACTGTACGCGCATGTACGCGCATGTACGTACATGTACACGCATGTACTGCATGTACGCGCATGTACTGCATGTACGCGCATGTACTGCATGTACGCGCATGTACTGCATGTACTACATGTACTGCATGTACCCGCATGTACTGTACACGCACGTACAACGTAGCCCAGTTGCTTCAACCTCCGGCTGAAACCAGCTATGGAACCAGGAAACAGGGATTTGTAATCTGTCCCACAGAGTTCGTTAATCTTTGTAACGAATGCCCCGTTTCCTGAGAAATAACGGACGGCTGCAGCCTCCAGGCTGCGGACAAACTAATAAGTCCTCCTGCAGAATTGAGTCGGACTCCAGTGTTTCCTGCTGCTGCGGGTGAAGCTTGTATCTGCAGCTTGTTTCCAGCCTGTCGAGCCAGGACCAGCAGATGTAAACAGTAATAATGGTATAAACTGAGGCCGCTCCGCTCCGAACCGTCAGCGCAGCTCCCTCTAAATGTGCGGAGTTCACATTCAACTTTATTACGGTCGCACGAGGAGCGAAGCTGCAATGAAGCTAATGATGAGGGTCTATTTCAGACAGCGGCTCCATTTCTGTCCCTGTCAGAACAGCGCCGCTACGATCTCTACTTCTTCCAATTAAAGCTCCTTTTTTGACTCATTATTTTTGTGCATTTTGTCAGAGTTACGTAAAAACAGGAACCGGTGGAGACAGATTGGAGATAAAAGAGAAGCAGCGACGGCGTGGAGAGCGTTGATGAAACCCCCCGACACCGGCGGCTGCAGGATTGGCTCACGTTCTTGCAGATGTTGCATAATGTTATTACTGTCAAAGACACATCTGTAAAATAAAAACAGGCCACAACAACAGGAGCCGGTCGATAAGTCGGCCCGCAGTCAGGGAACGGGTTCATTAACCAGCCGGGCGCCGTCACCGGCCCGGTTGGAGGAGCTGCTCGTTAAGCACAACACACACAACAGGAAGCTGCAGCCCCTGCGGACCCGTTAGCGCCTTACCTTCAAAACAAACACACACTCACATGCTGCAGCACAACCAGACAAACGGACCGAGACGGAGACAGAGACGGAGAGCGCTGCGGCACCTGTCCGGCTCCCAGGGGAGCGCCGGTGCTCAGGAGCGGCCGCACGGGCTAATTAAAAGCCACAGCTCCCCGACAGGCCGCACACACTCACAGACACACACTGGAATCCGAAGGTGTGAGAGTGTGAAAGGGAGAAGACTGACAGTGTTGGCAGAGTGTGTGTTTTCTGCATTAGAATGAGAGAGAGATGTAAACGCAGAGAGACGGCAGCAGGGAGCCGAGGGCCACGGCAGGTGGTGGATGTGCCTGTTTGCTTAACTCACAACGCCTGTGTTACTGTGTGTCTGTGTGTGTGTGCATGTGTGTGTTACTATGTCTGTCTGTGTGTGTGTGTTTGGGTTTTTTACAGTGTGTTTGTGTGTGTTACTGTGTGTGTTACTGTGTCTGTGTGTGTGTGTGTGTCCGTGTGTGTGTGCGTGCTCGGCAGATGGTGTGTGACGACTGTGTTGCTCCCAGCAGCGCAGCTGTCCGAGCGCGGACACACACCTCTTCATCAAGCTAAATAAGAGAGACAAGCACACAAAGCAAACTAATCGTATCCGTAGATATTAAATCTTCATTCACCCTCGTGGCAAAAGTGATGCTGCTCCACGTCACTCAACACTGGGACACCGTCACCTCACTGCTCTAATTGGAGCCTGTGCCTACAGACAAGAGCAGCAGCTCCTGCTTGTTTCACCAGGAGAAATGCAGGACTTCCAGCATTTGGACATGGACGTTTAGACAAAGGAAGCGGTGGAAACAGATGAATGGAAGAAGAGCTTTGATCGTTGCATCGACCACATAATGAGCAGATATGTTCACTCAGGAGCTCAGTCCTCTCCTTTCCTTGTACTGTTCAGTCTGTGGAGTGGGCCGTTACCCATCATGCATTTAGGTTTGCTTCCATTTCAAGCTGAGGGGAAAGATTGATCCACCGAATCCAATCACAGCATGAGTTTGAAGTTGCTTTAAGAACTCGGGCAGAACTTTGGATCCAAACTTAGCGACGACTCCATTTACGGCTGTTCTGTCTCCAGACACGCGCTCAGAGTTATCCAGCAGGAACGCGTGACAGCTCCTCAGATAAAGGCGCCGGCGGTGACGGCGCTCATCTGATGGAGGCAGAGCCGCGCGGCGCTAACATTATTAAGTGGGATTATTTGGTTGCAGAGGGCGTCTGGCAGGAGGCAGGAACACGCCGGGTGACAGACATTAAACGCCTCACGCCCACGCAGCAACTGAAGCCCAGCTCGTTAACGGGGGCGGAGCAGGAGCCTGGTGAAGGGGCGGGGCCAGGTGAAGGGGCGGGGCGGGAACCAGGTGAGGGGGCGGGGTCTGGTGAGGGGGCGGAGCCAGGTGAGGGGACAGAGCCAGGTGAGGGGGCGGAGCTCAGCCCCGACCAGCGCGCGGTCAGAACACGTGTGGGACCTGCATCGTCCTCCTGAATCCACCACTGAGGATCACTGACCAGTGCAGGGTGGAGAGACTCCGATCACATGATGCAGGAGACAAACAGGCTCAATGTGAAGATGGGAGGCTCCTCCTGAAGGCGACAGTGAGAATATGCTCACTGTCGTCTGTTCACGTCCCATGAGTCCCAGAGCCACACTGGCAGATGGTCCCATTGATAAAACCTTCAGCTCCACATGCATTACACACAAAACGTCCATTTGGCTCATTCCTCTCAAAGATTCTCTACTGAATGTGGGTTTCTGTCAATTTGCAGCAAACAGAGTATTATTCTGTTGTATTACTGTCGTGGAACCAGTCAAATTCTGTTCTAATGCATTTCATTTCCACCCAGATACAAACAGAGTCCAAACTAATCTAATTGAATCTGCTCTCCATCCTTTCATCTGGACACCTCTCCCCATCCGTTCCATTTTCGGTCCTTCTATTTTTGATTCTATTAATGAATCTATAGAGAAAGAGGGCGAGTGAGGGAAGCAGAGAGATGGATAACAGTGGAGGAAGAGGAAAAGATGAGAGAAGACGGGGCGAACGAGGCAGGTAGGAAGTGAGAGAGGGAACGGTGGCCGTTGGGAGGGTATAATTGGCTGTGTGACTCAGAGGATGGAGACACACACACACACACACACACACACACACACACACACACACACACACACACACACACACACACACACACACACACACACACACACACACACACACACACACACACACACACACACACACACACACACGCTCCTCT
Source organism: Betta splendens (assembly GCF_900634795.4). NCBI lineage: Eukaryota > Metazoa > Chordata > Actinopteri > Anabantiformes > Osphronemidae > Betta > Betta splendens. The sequence goes on along the minus strand of NC_040901.2, from coordinate 13,387,727 downwards.
CATCTCCCGAACATGACGTGAAACCAGCTTCTGAAGCCTCGGGGCTCTGCACATTTAAATTATCTCCCATCTCCTCCACTCACTGTGGGCTAAAGATCACAGATTCAGCTTCACAGCGGCGCCACCGACTGTCATTTCCTTCTGATTCGCCTAATTAGCGGCGCTAACAACCTCCCTGCACAGCGTCCCCTGTTTAACCTGCGCATTAACCTGTACAATGATACTGTTAGCGCCCGTTATTCCTATTGATGGAGAAGTCGCATCACTGGCGTCTGTGAGCTGCAAAAGAACCTACAATTATCACACACAACCATGTGTGACTTACTACAGCACCGAGCAGCAGGACTGTCAGGATTCCGTGCATTGACACTCGATGCTGATTTCCTACTGTTGAGCCGGTGCAGGCAGACGCCGCCCGCAGTCCATCGCATCAGCATCACTGTTGTGAGACGCGCTTCTTCTGCAGGTCTGTGGGTCGAACTGAGCAGCAGGACTGGAGCTGGAGCGGAGACCTCCTTCAGTACATGCATCACACTCGGTGGCTGCTTCTTAATATTCCCAAGGCTTCCACACAGAAAAGTGTCTTTTCCTTTAATGGACCTGAGCCTGGAAGAAAGCGTCTACGAGGCCTAATTAAACAAGACACAGTGCCGCTGCTCAGGAAGCACATTAAAGCTGCTTTCAGCAGATCTGTGTCAACGTTTCCCGTTCTCACGAAGCTCTGTCTACACGCGCTGCGACATCGTGGGCCTCGTACGGTCGCAGCCGGTGTAAACGCTGACTTTCCTGGGATTTGGTTGTGAATCCAAGCTTTTAGGAGCAAATCGATCAAGCTGAGAGGAACAAAAGCAGCTGAGAACAGGACGGATCTCGCTTAATAACAACACACTGGATTTTCCTGAGCACTCACATAAAACGAGCACCGTCACCAATTCACTGTCCACAGCTTATTTATAGACACTGCTCGCTGTGAGGGGACGAGTCTCCTGAACAGGCATCCAGAGCGCTGCTTAATAATTTACACTGCAGACTCCATATTTCTTGACCCGGAGCGGAAAGAAAAGGGAAGTTAACACATGCTATGGTAATGATTTACATGGGATTTGTGCTGCGTTTGGGGAATGAATGGCCAAGTAGTTAGAAGGAGATTCCTGAGCCGGCACACTTTAAAACCAAAGGCAACCACTGCACAACAGAACTGAGGGTTTGAATGAGCAGCTGAAGCTGCAGCCTTCAAAATAAAAGTGCCTCTGCATCAACTCCAGACGGGAGAGAAACAAGGTTCACACCTCGTGTGCACGTGACGCACGATCGCAGCATCTGAGCCGATAAAGTCACATCTCTGGCGAATTCTCAACAACAACACGCTATAAATGGATCTGAGCAGAGGCTGCGGCACCAGCTGCCGCGGCGCTGATTCGGCCAAATTGATTTTCAGACACGGCGGCGGCCGCCTGGGGTTCGTCAGGTCAACACGTTTACAGCATCTGATCTGTTTCACGGCAGACGCTCACATTGGTCACAGCAGGAAATGAGGCCGCGTCACTGATGCCATTAATAGGCTCCACGCCGGTCACATGTCCCAGCGCAGCGCAGGATCATCACCCTGCAATGAGGACTCATCTCAGAGCTGCTTATGAGACGCTCCCCAGTTCTACAGATTAGCAGCATTACACACCTGTGACATCCAACTCTATCAGCTCTTCTCCACGTCTGCCTCCGTGTTTCACTCTGCCCGTTTCCTCCCACCAGCGCCTTTGTCTGCGCAGCTGAGACGGGACTGTGGCCCCAGCGCTGCCTGTAATTGATCCGGATCACAGCAGAGAAAGGCTGAGTAAACGAGCGTCCTTTTCCTTCCGCGTCTAAACTGGACGCGTCCGTTCAGCGTCGGACAGCGTGAGGCGTGACATGAGGCAGGCTCACGCACGCACACACACACACACACACACACACACACACACTGGGCTGAGAAATTATATCTTCCTGTCCTGAGGAAGTATTGATTGCGGCGCCGAGCTCAGAGTTTCGATTTACACATTTAGAGCCTGACGGCGTCCGTGTCGGCCATTTGGCTGTCGTTAGCGGCACAATGCTCATAAGTCACCGCCTAAATGCTCAACGGGAAACTTAAAGCGGTGAACGCTCAGCTCAGTCCAACGCAGCGACGCATAATGAGCGTGTGCGTGTTCGTTCGCCTGATTAAAACGCGGTCACATCACTAACAGCATCACGGGCTGAGACACGGCCTCCCTCCTCTGCTGCTGTGGAGCCGGCTCTCGGTCTCTGTTGGCAGCTGTGCGGCCGCTGCATCACTCACCATCACAGCACGCGAGCAGGTTGAACTGCTTTTAACACCCTCTCATTCACACAGGCGGACGGCTGATAGTAACGTAGTGGAGAGACAACATAAACTCCTCACGAGCCTCTCATCACCCATAAATCACTTAGAAACCAATCTCATACCGAGGCAGGGAGAAAAAAGTGGCCAAAGGAGACATCAGAGGGAGCTGGAAGCTGGAGGACCAGCGCTGCTAAATGTAGGAGAGCCGGTAAGCACCATCTTTAATTCATGGCTGCCTTTAGTCACTGCAGGAGGAGAAGGCGTCCGTTCCTTCCAGGTGGAGGATGGAGTTCAGCCTCCTTTTAAACTACTGAGGTCTGTCCTCCACAGTTGGCCGCTTAATTCATGGTTCAGAGAGAGAGAGAGAGAGAGAGAGAGAGAGAGAGAGAGAGAGACACACACACACACACACACACACACACACACACACACACACACACACACACACACACACACACACACACACACACACACACACACACACACACACACACACACACACACACACACACACACACACACAGACCTTGCATTAATGTGAGGCCGAGCCGGTGGAGAAGCTCCTGGGAGGCTATTAGCTTCAGGACTATTCAGCGCTCCATTTGGATTAGGCTGCAGTGGGACAGGGATTAAACCAACTCTGCCGCCACATTACAATAGCGGCAGCGGCCGCTGCACCGCTGGGTCACCTCTGCTGCCGCCGCCGCACAAAGACTCTCAGATGCACCAGATAAGCAGCGTTTTGAATCATTTCATTGTTGCCACCTGAGAAGCTCCCTCACGCATGGAGGTGAATTAGCTCCAGCCTCAGTCTGAGGCAAAAACAGACACCATACCTGCAGCAGCTGAGGCAGGAGGAGCTCCGTCACCCGACGGAGGACGTGTGATTAGAGGTCCAGCGATGCGGCTGGTCTGCGGCACTAAAGGCGACTATAATCACAGTAAAGGACATCCTGAGGGGAATTAGGCGTTTTTATTCAGCAGCCACTGATGCATGCGTGCTGACGGACCCGTTTTCTTTACAGCGGCGTGCATGCATTACAGCCAGCGCATTCAGACCGCCAGCACTGGAGGAGGTTATTCATTCACGGTACAGTAGCAGACGGGCATTTACATTTAGAGTAAGCACACATCCGTTTATTTCTCCTGCTGCGACGTGCAGCGAGTCGCCTCGTGACCTTAAACACCAGCGGAGGTTTCACAGCTCAAAGAAGAGCCGCAAAAAGTTTGTTTCGATAGAGAGAAAAAGAAAAGTTGAGCCTCCACTTAGTCTGTCCAGCTTTCAGCCCTGCAGTCAACACCGGCCGGCTTCATTTACATCCTTTTATCTGCAGGAGGAGTCAAAGAGAAAGGAGAATATGAAATTAAAAAGACAATGAAGGCGAGAGGGTAGCAGCAGGAGCAAAGGGAGGTGTCACTGGGAATCAAAGCCAACAATCAGAGGCTCGCTCTCATTTCCTGCAGCAGCTCCAGAGGAGGAAGTGAGCATCATTAACATGGAAGCGTGGTTTGTCTGCGTGGCTTCACTGTGTCATCCACACTAATAAAAAGGCCCCACACGCCTGAAGGCAGCAGTTATTATCAGGCTGCACAGCTGTGAACAGAAGGTGTCGCAGCAGCAGCGGCGGCGTCGTAACTAATAGCCGTGTGGCGACGCAGAGCAAATGGGAGTGTCCTTCATCGACATTAAGCCCCGCTGAAAAGAGGGTTCCTGATCTGGAGTCAGAAGCAGCAAAAATGTCTGGAGGTCAGTGACTGGAGCAGCTGCACGAAACACAGAGACCGAGCCAGAGCGTGTAGAGAGGTCCGAACCCAGGAGTGACCGGAGCAACCGGGCCCAGAAGGGAGCAACCGGACCCGGAAAAAAGCAACCGGACCCAGAAAGAAGCAACCAGAACCAAAAGGGAGCAACCGGACCCAGAAAGAAGCAACCGGACCCAGAAAGAAGCAACTAGACCCAAAAGGGAGCAACCGGACCCAGAAAGGATAAACCAAACCCAGGCCTGACCCTGTTCTCCGGCCCACAGGACCTCCAACTACACATACAATAATGTTGTACTGTGGACGCTCTGGGAACAGACCTGCTGGGAGCCATTTGTCCCATCATGCATTTTTCGTTACCTAGCAACAGCAATGGCTGATCATTTTGTTGCCAATTAGACCCACATATGTTAATTTTTATGTCAGGTTATTAAAACTCTTTCTGACTTCTGAAAAATTCCAGTTCCACAAGGACGAGCACTTCCACACATGCAAAAACTGGGGCACACTCTTTAAAGGACTGGATTTAAATTACAGGAGCGAAAACGAGGAGACGCTGTAACTGCAGCAGCGATTACGACTGGGAGGAGGTGGAGAACTCAGACCCGCCTCAGTCCTGGAGGAATGAATCCCACCTGAACCCGACGGAACTGACACGCTGGCACTGTTTGCCTTTGTTACTTTGAGGGACAATTATCACAGCAGTAATAATGGGAATAAAACGGAGCCTGCAGCTCCACGATGCCTTCATTATGCTGCATTATTTAGTGGAGTCGCCTTAAAATGTATTAAGATTCTTACACAACTACGACAGATGCTCCGACATCAGCGGGATCTGGACCACGAGTCCACTCCGTCTAAATCTCACCCACTTTATTCCAGTACCTGACTTGATTAGAGGGAATTAGCAGCCGGCGGCCTCGTCTAGCAGAGGTTGAAGCCTCTGTCACCGGTGGAGATCGATCGTCAACGCAGCCTCTGCCCCGACTCCGCATCAGCAAAGCTCCCGACCCGGCTTAAGAGTCGCACGGGAATCGACCCGTCGCGCTCAGACGTGGTCCCACATCAGGCCTCCGCGTGTTTGTGTCAGTAAGCGCTAATAGAAAACGCAGAAACACACACTGGCCCCTATTATTACTGCTGAGGCTTTGCGCTGGTCCACATGCCAGCGCCGCGTTATTAAAATGTAAAATGCTACAGCAGCACCTGCTGAATCCTAAGTGCAGCTGTCAGTCGGATGTCGGCGCCGTACGTGCAGCTGTCTGGACCCACCGGGCCGCCTGCTATTTTAAGACGCATCGGGCTTTCTGTGTGGGCTCCGTAGAGGGCTGCGACAGGAGGAAGACGGGGAGCGGGAGGAGGAGGACGGGGAGCGGGAGGAGGAGGACGGGGAGCGGGAGGAGGACGGGGAGCGGGGAGGAGGAGGAGGAGGACGGGGAGCGGGAGGAGAAGGACGAGGAACGGGAGGAAGACGAGGACGGGGAGCGGGAGGAGAAGGAGGACGGGGAGCGGGAGGAGAAGGACGAGGAACGGGAGGAGGACGAGGACGGGGAGCGGAAGGAGGACGGGGAGCGGGAGGAAAAGGAGGACGGGGAGCGGGAGGAGGACGGGGAGCGGGAGGAGGACGGGAGCGGGAGGAGGAGGATGAGGAACGGGAGGAGGACGGGGAGCGGGAGGAGGACGGGAGCGGGAGGAGGAGGAAAGAAAGCGGGAGGAGAAGGAGGACGGGGAGCGGGAGGAGGACGAGGACCGGGAGGAGGACGAGGAGCGGGAGGAGACAGGGAGCGGGAGAAGGACAGGGAGCGGGAGGAGGACGAGGAGCGGGAAGAGGACGGGGAGCGGGAGGAGGACGGGGAGCGGGAGGAGGACGGGGAGGAGGAGGACAGGGAGGAGGAGGACGGGGAGCGGGAGGAGGAGGACGAGGAGCGGGAGGAGGAGGACGGGGAGCGGGAGGAGGAGGACAGGGACCGCGAGGAGGAGGACGGGGAACGCAAGGAGGACAGGGAACGGGAGGAGGACGGGGAGCAGGAGGAGGACGGGGACGTGGAGCGGGAGGAGGACGAGGAGCGGGAGGAGTAGGACGGGGAACGCGAAGAGGAGGACGAGGACAGGGAACGGGAGAAGGACAGGGAGCAGGAGGAGGACGGGGAGCAGGAGGAGGACGGGGAGTGGGAGAAGGACGGGGAGCAGGAGGAGGACGGGGAGCAGGAGGAGGACGGGGACGTGGAGCGGGAGGAGGACGAGGAGCGGGAGGAGTAGGACGGGGAACGCGAAGAGGAGGACGAGGACGGGGAACGGGAGAAGGACAGGGAGCAGGAGGAGGACGGGGAGCAGGAGGAGGACGGGGAGTGGGAGAAGGACGGGGAGCAGGAGGAGGACGGGGAGCAGGAGGAGGACGGGGAGTGGGAGAAGGACGGGGAGCAGGAGGAGGACGGGGAGCGGGACACGGTTCCGGTGGAATGCGACCGCCGCCCTCCTTCGGCCTTAGCAATCAACAGGTTTGTTTAAAGGCCGTGCGTCACCTCTGGCTGAGAAACAGGAACTCCAGCCTGTGGCCGCGGCGCTGAACCCCCCCCGCTCTATTAACCCCAGCTATTTGCATGGACTGTTCCATTAGGCGGCTGGACAGCAGAGCAGACGAGACCAGAGGGAGGAGGGGAGGCGGCGCAGGATAATGATACAGCACCCAGAGAACCTGACAGAACAATTTCCTCCCTCGCTCCGTCTTGTTCCTGCGTCTCGGCCTCACACACGTCGCGCTATGATGAGGCTGTCATGTCGGCGGAGGGGCTGATCCATCTCTAGCTCCTTCCTCGCTTCTCTTTCCTCTGTCTGACTTTCTCCATCCCCTCGCATTAAACCTTTATTACCCCTTTTCCTCGCAGGCAGTCAGTCGTCAGAGTAATTCAGGGAATTACAATGCACATTGTTACAGGAGGTAAAATGAGACGGGAACAGGCTTTTCACCGTTCACAGACGCCACAGCGTACGAGGGGTCAAAGGTCAGGAGGCCTTCAGTCACAGCTGATCTACGACTCCACATCTCCTCAGTCTAATAATGTGAACATCATTACATGAACGTCTCTGTTTGCCTGTGCTGTCAGTGCACGAGGAGCGAAACTGAAGCGAAGGAAAACATCTATAATTCACAATCAGACCCTCGCTCTGCCTGCGTTCATATTTAATGATCTTGTACAGTGCAGCATTAATTCTGTAGCTACAACAACTTCATTTACCCAGAGAGAGGAATCAAAGCAGCACTCGTCTGATCAGATTTAATCTCATCTAAATGCCGAAGCGCTTCTTTTCCCACCACTGCCTCTGCAGCGTCTCATAATCCAGACGGACTTCGGTAATTGTGTTATTTATCGTGTTGATTCAAATGGGATTAAATGACGCCACAGGGATTAGTGCTGCATAAAAACACCGTTAGCAACTGTGAACCGCACATCGGCGCTTTAATGAGAAACCAGCAGTAAAGCTACACTATGGGACAACTTGCATTCCTCTCACAGGAAACATTTGTATTCATTTATCGCGGACCGATCCGCTGATTCCACCTGCTGCTCGTGGCCTCCTGCCGATTACCTCCTGCTGAGATCCATTACCTAATTGTCTGCGTTCCTGCCTGAAGTCTCTGAGCCATAATTGTTCCAGACGTGTGGGAGAGCTCAAGTGTTTGAGGTGAGACGTCACCTGACCGGCTCTGAACGGATCAGAACCGGAGGCGGACGGACACGTTCAAAAACAGTTTGAGGAGGTCCCCTCTGCGGCTCCCAGGAGGTCCGAACCGCCGGCCTCGGCCCGGAAGAGAGCGGCGTCTGGACGGGTCCAAGTGTCGGCTGAAGGCCCTGCACACGCGTCGACCCAGAACCAAACACGGAACCCAACACAGAACACAAAACCAAACACAGAACCAAACACGGAGCCAAACACAGAACAAAGAACCAAACACAAAGCACGGAACTAAACACACAACTAAACACAGAACCAAACACAGAAACAAACACACAACTAGACACAAAACACAGAACCAAACACGGAACCAAACATGGATCCAAACACAAAACACGAAACCAAACACACAACCAAACACACAACCAAACACAAAGCACGGAACTAAACACACAACTAAACACCAAACCAAACACAAAACCAAACACAGAACAAAGAACCAAACACACAACCAAACACAGAACCAAAATCAGAACACACAACCAAACACAGAAACAAACACGCAACTAAACACGGAACCAAACACAAAGCACGGAACTAAACACACAACTAAACACAAAACCAAACACAGAACCAAACACAAAGGCAGCAGTCGATACAGTGATCTGTGGTTGCTCTGGACGCGTTTATTCATCTTAGACTGAAATAATAAACACATCGACCTGATACAGACTCGGCCTCAGATTCTCACAGTTTTCTAACTTCTCTACATTTGAATAAAGCTGAATAAAGAAACCCATTGAACCGAACCGTCAGTGTGTGTGGACCGGACCTGCAGCTGGTGATAATCAGGTTCAAGCGGACAGACTGAGGCATTTACCTGCTTTTGAAGCAGAGGACGAATAAATAAACCAAACTCAGCTTCAGCTCTGGTCTCACGGTGCATCATCACCTCTGACCTCTGACCTCTGACCCTTCACTGATGCTGAAATTCTGCTGTTACAGCGGACGGAGCCCGGAGCGACGCTGATTAGAATGGAACCAGCAGCACGTCGTGTGTTAACTCCTGTTTGACACCGTCTTCATGCCTGAACGCGTTGCTTAAAAGCCACTCAGCAAACGTGACACCGGGCGACGTCTCACTCGCCGGCGGCGTCCACAAATTTCACACGCTCCATTTGCGCTGATGAACGGCCGGCCTCGATGTGGCGGCGCCGATCCGTCTGCATTCAGGGCCTTGTCTGCTGTCGCTACTGGTCACGTCAAAGAGGAGCGGTTCTGTCAGGGTCTGTCCGACGGCACGCGAAACCAGCGCCAACCTCACAACCAGCACAAACCGGGTTGTGTCTCTGGATTCGAACCCGCAGCTTCCTCCACAAAGAGGTAGAGCTGCTGTTAAAAACCTCACATGAAGCTGGACCTCATCACACTGAGCCACAACATCCTGCAACTGTTCGACAAACGGCGGAGGAGAAACAGTCTGTCTGTTACAGAGCAGTCGACTGGAGCTGGACGCCCGCCTTCATGTATGACACTCATCAATAGCTCACAGATCACTGAAGACATCTGACAAATGTGAATATTTCAGAGCACTGAAGTGATGACGTAAGAAAACAAAGAAGCTTAAGATGAAGAGTGGGAGAAGGAGAGAATAAGGTGAAGGATGGTTGAGACCGTCAGGGAACAAGAGGATTAGTGCTTCTCAATACCAGAACAACACACAAGTACGCACTCACAAACACACATGCAGACACAAACACACGCACACGCACACACACACACACACACACACAAACACACACACACACACACACACACACACACACACACACACACACACACTGCGTCTTGTGACAGGATGGATGACAGGCACTTACACCAGCCAGTCCATAAAGTCAAATCAATGAGTAAATGGAGCAATCGAAGGCGCCGCGACCTCGCTGACACACACACACACACACACACACACACACACACACACACACACACACACACACACACACACACACACACACACACACACACACACACACACACAGTCAGCTGAGGCACATGTCGCATTAGGCAGTGAAGCTTGTGTAACAGTGTCTCAACCCAACTTGGATCAATGAGAATCCATTCATCGCTTTGCGAAGCTGCAGCTGTTGTTCAGGGAAACGTCTTCTGTTCCATTAATCAATAGCAAACGTGAGGAGGAGTCCAGATGGGATTTACTGCCAGATAATTGGCCGCCATTACAAACACGCCGGCCTTTTTCAGCCTCCTTCATTTGTTTGTCCCAACTCTCACCAAGCGACTGCATTTGGCTCCGTTTCTCCATCATGTCTGAATCACACAGAGCTTCAACCCCCCACCCCCGCGCCTCCACCCCTGGACTGTAAATATAATTATGAGCTTCCTCGGCCTGTTTCGAGGAGCTGCTCTGCTTCATGTTTCCTGCACAAGGACAAAGCCACAGTAAAGGCCCAGAAGCTCAGAGCAGTGAGGCGAACAGGAGCGCAGCCAATCTACTCAGGTATCAGCGATGATGGAGCCGCTGATTGTTTGGACATGGCAGAGCGGAGCGTTAGCACAGGCGCTAGCAGAGGCGCTAGCCCCGGTAAAGCCGCTTAGCGTCACTGTCACTCTGCGCTGTTGTAGAGCACCGGGTGCTTCAGAGCTCAGGTTCCACATCAGCAGATTACCCACAATACACCAAGGGGATTTCCTCGCCTGGCGGAGAGCCTGCCGCGAGGTTAGCGCCGCTCGCTGAGGTGCCGAACCCGATTCAGCCCGGTCACACTGAGGATGAGATCAAGACATGAGGAGCGTGAATAGATGCAACTCTCAAACTGAATCAAAGCTGATGAAAGAGAAAGTTACAGGAGGTGGATGTTGCTTGGTGACGCAGAGTGTGTGAGTGGCAGCAGTGCATTCTGGGAGCAGCAACATTTTGGATGAGGCTTCAGCTCGTTGAGCCACGTTTCACATGCAGACGTCACGACAGAGCTCTAATCAGTTTTATTGTGACTCTCACCAAACAAAGCTCCAACTGTTGAAACATTTGCTCTGACGTGGGCAGTTTTTCAGACGTCTGGACTCAACATGGATATTTTCTGTTAGAAACAGCCTGAGCCTAAATGTCCAGGCGTCGACTGACTTGCAAATCAGCCAAATCTGTGTTTACTGTCGGCAAACGCTGAAACGCTGAGTGACGTGTGCAGAGGTCGGACGCACGTCGTGGAATCACAGCCGCGCTGCAGAGCTCGAGTGCTTGATCTGAATCATCCGTCACTGGAGCGGGAAATCCAATAAACAGCCTCATGAGGGAAGTTAAAGGCTCCTGCGTCGAGCAGGTTCACAGGGTTCTGCTCCTTTGTGTTGTTTGGCTGCTGATCTGAGGATGAGGAGCTGCCGTGGGCGGAACCAGCGCTGATGAATGTTTGTCTGCGCGTCCTGATTCAGGACACTTGACTCCGACGATGACTCCGACGGTGACTCCGACGCTGACTCCGACGCTGACTCCGACGCTGACTCCGACGATGACTCCGACGATGACGAGTGTGAGAAGATGCTGACGACACGCGCGCTCACGCTCGCCGCTTGTTGAGTAACTTCCTGATCCAGTTAGTGAGACGCGTTGAAGGACCGGCCCAGCGATGGAGCGATTAGCGGTGAGTCAGCGGCGCTAGAGGCCGACGCATCTCCGCCCGGCGCCACCGAGACAGTGACAAATGTGCGCGGGGTGTTTTATTCAGTGGGGCCTCGGAGGAGAGCGATGGCGGTAATTTCACACCCTCCGGCGTCACCGCTTATGGAATCACTGCTCATCCGTTTCCAGAAGCTCCCGTCTCCGGGCGCTACTTATCAATCACAACGCTTTCATCGCTCTCTGAGCGGCTCAGGACTCAAACAAAGACTCATGTGCTGCTGTATCAACAGTATTAAATCATGTACTTCATAATGCAGGTTCTCCTCAGATTGTTCTGGACCCACTGCGGCTACAGGACAGAACCGGGCTCATCCAGGGCTTGGGGCGAGGGAACACTTCTTACATGTATTTAAGTCTCAGATAGTGAAACAATAAACTCAGGTGCGATAAGAAAAGTGTTTTTTTGTTATCAGTGCGGCTGCAGCACTTTCCTTCCTCAGCATTAAATCACGCGGTCAAACGTTTATCTCGTTGGAGAACATCTCGCGTTTGCTGCCGTATGAAGCCGTCGCGTGGTGCTGAAGGACGCGCTTCCTCATTGTCTTGGTGCTTGGATCTAATCCCTGCTGTTTATAGACTGGCTGAGAGCAGGGAGGTTCCCCTGTTCACGCAGATAAACACACAAACACGCGGCTCCTCCAGCTCCACATGTGCCAATTATTTCTCCTTTCAGCAGCTGGTGGCGCCTCCTCCCCTCCTCCACATCCCCCTCTCTCCCCGTTTCCTAATCTCCTCTTGACTCGTCCTCATCCTCTTCCCTCGCCCTCGTTTTAAAGCCACCCTGTCTCTCCTATCTCCCCATCTTCCCCTAAGCCATTTGTAGCTCTCCTCTCATCTTCCTCACCTCCTCACTGCTCCTGCTTCAGATATGAGATAGTGACAGAGCACCTCTCCCAACACAGTGACAACCCAGACAATCTGCCTCTCCTTCCAAAAATACCACACAAAGTCTTTGCACACGTCCTAATTCCCAGTCCTCACTGCACATTCACACAAACATCAAGTGGAGTTAACAATATAGAACACATCACAGCAGGCTAATGCTGCATGTTAAACCAGCCTCCTCCCGCCTCTAACGTGATGAAGGTCAGTGCAGTCCACGGTTGCCAGGTTTGCAGGTCTCTGTCAGCCTGCAGGCTACAGGAGTCCACCGGAGCGGTGTCTTCAGGTGATGGTTGTCCTGCTGGGTAAATAACAGACGTGGCGCCTTCGTTAAAGCTGCCCTGCTTTCATCTGCCAGCTTCTGGTGTGTGGCTCCCGTCAGAAATGCTCTGGTAGTTTCATTCAGCAGCTGAAGATTCAGCGGTGACAGCAGTACAAACACAGCGTTATGAAAACAGGGATAAACGTTCATAACTGTAGCAGGACACTGTTTGGAGCCGGGCTCAGAGTTTTAGTCTGTCACTTTAGCTGGAAAATGACAAGCGTGGCGATTTAAAAGAGCTTCCACGTGTAATTTCAGGTTCTGTTCTCGTTGTCTTCGTCTCCCTGATTCTCCGCTCTGATCCCAGCTGGTCCAGGCAGACGGCCTCCATCCGAGCCGGTTCTGAGCAGCAGATGCAGCAGCAGAGACCACCGCCACCTTATCACCTCTCCCCAACCGCCTGCGACGCTCACGTTCTCCAGCAGTGAATTTCCACCATAATGGTTCCACTTGGGAACAGAGCCGGCGCGTAGGAGGCCTCTCAGCGGGTCTGCTGCAGACGAGAAGGTGTTTCTAAGAATACGGCTCGGGCCGAGCGCTTCACGCGGGCTTTTTTCTGTCCCAGCAGAGTGCACGGAGCTGCGCTATCATTTTCCCTGCCAGGCGCTCATGAGATGTGAGTTCACAGATAATCACATAACACCAACCCTGGTGCACGCACACACGCACACAGCCTTCATCGCTCCTGTGTGCGATAAATGAGCACTATCAGCCCCCTACCTCCCGCTCACACATTAATGTGTGAGCGGATCTCTGCTTCCCCCTTCCTACTCTCACTTTCCACTGCCTTATGTCAGCGCGACACTTATTTTCCTCCTCCAGAAACACACCAGATGATGCAGGCGATCCACATTTACGCACATTAGCCGCCACATATGGGCGCGCAGAAACACACACGCTGGTGGGTGCGTGTGCACAGTTTGACGCATGCACAGTGTTAAAGACAAGCTACGACTGACATCACGCATCACACACACACGCACGCACGTACGGACAGGCACAGACACACACACGCACGCACACACGCACGCACACACACACACGACCTACGGGCCATTTTTGCGAGCAGATTTTCAGCTTCCTACGTGGTGCAGCCCACTGTGCTCACCACCAACCACCAACAACCAACCAGCAGCAGCAGCGGCCGTCATCCGGACTTTAGTCATGCTCACAGAAAACTGGCAGAACGAGCAGACACCCAATTAACGCCCACACGCAGCTTCCTATTAGAGCGCTGGGTCACCGTGAGCTGCCTGGTAACCTTTAATCACACACCGAACTACGACATCACAACAGGAAAATGGATGCTCCTGCTGGAGTTGGTAGCCATTAATCTACTTCTCTGTTTTTGCAGCTCCATAAAAATGTAAAATAAATATCCCTCTGCAGACATAAAAGAGCTATAGTTCACACATGGTCAGACACATCTGGGTGATTACAGAGGAAACGGCGCCAGCTCCAGCCCGGAACAACAGTATGGGCACAGTAACGGCACCTAGACAGGCAGTAAATCAGACTCTTAAAGGATCAAGGTGACAAAAACCCCCTCAAATGATCATGACACGGACTTCATGAGTAATTAAGGCGTGAGGCTCGGTCCATGTGATGCGACGCCTCAGCACAAAAAAGAACGTCAGCTTCTAAAACTCCCATTTTACACACGGCCCCAAACTTTTATAATGATAGTTAGATTATAGCTGCACCTTGTTTTTGCTCCACACATAAAACCCGGAGCCTCAGGGAGCGATCCTTCCAGGCAGGAGGCTGCAGAGCAGAGCTCGCACACCATCTGGCTGCTTCTGCTGATCTTCAGAGGTCAAGAAGAAGCTGCAAGACTCACTAATGAGGCAGAAATGATTAAAAGTCTCCGACTTGTTAGAAAGAAGAGTGAACTCCTCTCTTTGTCTACAAGTGTTGATTAAACAGCTCAGTGGAGCGACGCGGCAGCTTCTGACACGATGCAGCGTCAGAGAACTTGCTTTAAGCAACGCTGCAGGAAGAAGTGTGTGTGTGTGTGTGTGTGTGTGTGTGTGTGTGTGTGTGTGTGTGTGTGTGTGTGTGTGTGTGTGTGTGTGTGTGTGTGTGTGCGTGTGCGTGTGTGTGTGTGTGTCGAGGCTCGGCCCGGTTACACCGGACCTCCAAGTTCTTATCGGCTGAGACGTGTAACGAGGCGGCCGCCGAACCGCTTATCTCCACCCCGAAACAAGAGGACGGCTCCACTAAGAGGATTTCTATTTTGGTGTTTAATTTAATTTCTTGACGGAAGCAGGGATTGTAATTTGGTGGTTTCTCCATGAAGACGTGTTTGGTTCCATAATCTAAATTTGCTTTAGTGCAGATAGGGGACTAATTACGAGCAGCGCACGCAGCTGCTGAGTGACGGTCCAATGCGCGTGCTTGGCTGTTACACTGCAGCTGATGAGTGCACGCTGCACACGGACCCGGGCTCGGGTTCCCACGGCGTGGGCTCGTACCTGTGGTGCCGCGTGTCCCTCAGGGCCCGGTTGCTGGGGATGCGTTCGCTCTCCCTCTGGTTGAAGGCGTACAGGGTGTACGGGTCGTCCCCGGGCCTCCAGCGCCGAGCGTTCAGGTAGCTCCGCTCATCGAACCCTTCCAGCATGTCCTCCCACTCCGCGTCTGAGATCTGAGGAGCAGCCGGTCAAACAGTTAATCCACTCTGCGTGTGTTAGATGTACATTACAGCCGGCCTCCTGCTGCAGGAGGACGGCGAGTGGGGAAGTAAGAGCATCGGGAGCTTTCAGGGGTCGTTTCAGAAGCTTCTAAGTGTTTTTTAACGTCCTACTCGTCGATATTTAACAAGATGAAAGCTGCTCTTCACTTGTTTTCTGAATAAATGCTGCACTTTGTCTCTCAGCAGCTTTTGTTGTGCTTTCAAGTCCCAGGTTTTCATTTTCTGATCATATAAAATTGACTTAAATGTACAAACAGTGTGTTTCCCTTTGTAAAGTGCACAAGAATAAACCATTTATTTAGTTTTATGTAAAAATAATTTTTAATTTATTTTATAATTACAGTACTGGAACAAACATAATAATCAGTTGGACCCTGTAAATGACATCACATCCTCATTGAGCTGCTGCTTCTTCCTGCTCTGACCACATCAGGTTTATTTCTCTATATTCAGTCCTGAAAAAAATCTTATGCAGTTTTAGTTGCTAGATTTTCATCACATCCACAAACTCAACCTCAACTTTATCATTTTTCCACTCGTTTCTATGGTAACATAGATTTTTGTCTGTACTTTCTAATACTAAATAATTCGTCATTAGTTTTGTAGAGTGGTCTCTGTACTTCTGTTTACTATTCATTGTCACTGGGGCTGAATGATGTAGGAAAATAACTGAGTCGAGTTCTTTCAGGGCAGTGACTTTCTTTTGTTCTGTATTATTCACTGTAAACAAGCTTTAAGTGAGCGTAAGACGAACGCTGCATCATAAACTGCCCTTTCATCGTCTCACACACACACACACACACACACACACACACACACACACACACACACACACACACACACACACACACACACAAATGATCACCAGACAAATTTTATTTACTTTGCCTTAATTTAATCTGCCAGCGCTCACCGTTTCCTCCTTTCTCTTTTAACAGTGCGACGCACGCGGCCGTGACTCGCTTCTCTACGGAACTGGAACACAGATTGAACTAACTCCTGCAGCTCTGGATCAGGCAGCACCTGAGCAGCTGACTCAGCAAGCGCCAGGAGAACAGGTGCTTCCAATCACAGACTCGTCAGCACAGCCTGATGAGAGGATCTGTAGTTTCCACGCACCCCGAGTTCATCTCAGTCCTCAAACGTTCTCAGTGAGAACCACTTTGAGAACGTTTGCTTTAGTTTCCTTCATTAAAAGGAACGTGCACACACGTCGCTGTACTGTATTTCAGCTCATATAATAATGAGAATGTAGTGATGGTCTGAAAGAAAGCGTTACAGTTAAACTCACCCTTTAATGTCAGAGTGTCCTTGAACACGTTAGTGAGGAACATTTTCCAAAGAAACTTTAACTACGACTGAATGCAACACAAAGAGTTAAGTGTGAACGTGATGAATTACTGAGCTCCTTCGTCTAATTCCTTCTTCTTCTTCTGTAGCACTGACTGAATGGGAACCAACCCAACCGCCAGTGAAAAGCAGCCGTTCTGCACACATCTTCAGAAATATTATGCCCATAAAATAAGATAATAAACGCTAATGTGGCAGATAAATCTGACTACGCTCTGAACAGACAAACACAAGGTGGGAGCGGCTTCAGCGTCTGTTTGTCTCAGGCCACGAGCGCTCGCGTCAAAGGCGTGAGTCGCGTATGAGACGGAGCAGCGTCAGCAGAGACGGAGGAGGTTTCTGTAGAAGTGCATCATGAGAAGAGACGCTCGCTCTTTTCCCCTCATCATAAACATAACAGGAAGTTGAGGACATATTTCTCCTCAACGACCACACATGTCGACAGACAGCGTGATGTACGAGCACACACACGATGCAGTGTGTAACACAACAACATTTACAATAAAGCAGTGGAGATGGAGGGATGTGGAAGGCCGCCCCCCTCCTCCGTCTTCGCTCCTCATTATTCAGCCATTCGACTTGCTGATGCGACACATTGTCTAAATGGGGCCATTAGAGGGCTGGGAGTCAGCCTCGATGTGTGTGTGTAGATACTTCTTCCCCTGGTGGCTGTAACAACGAAGCATGAAGAACAAGAGGGAGGGATGGAGGAAGAACGGAGGTAAAAAAATGGAGGAGAAGAATCAGGAAGAAGGGCGGAAAGGGTGAGGCTGTGAGCTAGAGATGGAAGAGGAGGAGCAGGAAGATGATGGGTAGAAAGGAAGCAGGAGAGGTAATAAGGAGGAACCGCTAGAAAAGAGGAAGGAGGAGACAAAACAAGCAAGTTAGAAACAAGGGAGCAGCAAAAAGGAGAACATGGAGCTAATGGAGAGTAGGAGAAAGAAAGAAACTCCAGCCAAGAGGAGGAGGAAATAAATGAGAAGAACGACGAGCAGGGGTGAACCTGAACGCATCATCTAGTGATAGTAAAAGAATATAGAAATACTCTGCACAGTAGACAGCAGAATGCATTAAGTTGCTGCAAAAACAACTAGAATCAAAAAAATATTAAAGTCCATCTACCGCCACTAGCATTTCTAGCTCAACCTACAGTAACGTATGGAAACCAAACAACCTCCAGCTAATATAAAAGACTCCACTCAGTTCAACGAAAAGCTCCAACTGCTCACAAACACAGTGAAGGGAGTGAAATGTCTCCTACCTTTGCTTTTATGTCGTAAGAATATTATTTAGTGATGAGCTCACGCTAGCTGTTGAACCTTTTTTTTTGCTAGCTGCTACTATCATCCCTCCATGCTAGCATCTCCAAACGTCGGACACGCGCTACGAGGTTTCCCGCTGCAGAGGAGCAGCTTGAGTTTGATTGGCCGGCAAAGCTGTCAATCTTATTTTACCGACTTCTGTGCTTTTCTATTGGCACGTTTAAAATCAGCCCTTATTGGATATAATTAGCCAAGACTCTACTGATCTATGGCTCTGTTTAGCTCCATTTAAAAGTGTGTTACATGTTCAAAGAAATGTTAAAAGCTGTTTTATTTGGACAAATAAACAAAAACATTTTTTTTGTTTTACATTAAAAAAATTCAAATGGCCCAGATTCTGTCATAATTTGTAAAAACATGGCCTCCAAAGTCCAAGGTGCTAAAACCTCTAAGTTCTAAAGGTTCATTAGAATCAACAATGTTTCTAAATTGTACTATGATTTGAAGGTGAGATCAATCATTTAACCTTAAAAGAAATCCCACGTGTCCTGTGTATCCTGACATAATGTATCAAACAGCCCGTGCTTGCGGACGTTCACTGTTCTCATTATGGATGTGCCCCTTTGCAGACGACACCCAGCTCTTCAGCTCCATCTCTCACCTGCCGCCTTCCTGCCTCCGCCGTCACATTTGTTTGCAGCTCGATTCGCCAGGACCCAGGAGAGGCTGCGTTCAAGGTCCTCTGGACTTTATCCTATTTACTAGACGCGCACACACACACACAGCTTGTCTTCCTAATGCACCGTGGCATCCTCTCACTGCCTCTCACAGCCGCTTACATGAGCACAGACATTCAATTAACGAACCCGGAGCACGAACCGCTGGACAAACAATGTGTGTTTGCGTGTGTGTCGAGCCACTGACGAGCCAGACTCACACACCGAGAATCATAATGAGAGCGCTGGGGAGAGACGCATGAAGGGCCGCAGAACCGCAGATCCTAGAACCGGACAAAGGCTGATTTATTCACAGCTCCTCCATGAGAAGAGACAGTGAGTAGCAGCTGGTAGCGGAGCAGAGGCTACACAGCAAGGGTTAATGCACCAAAATTGAATAATAATAAGCCTCCCACACCATCGCTACTTGCCAAGAAGTGGAATGGGACTGAAAATAAAGCAGCAGCAGATTTCTGTTGTTAAAATGTTGCTGTGTGCCGTAATAGAATCTAGTGTATTCTTACTGAAACCTAGCGTATCACCACCTGCACCTGTCGGCCCGATAACGGCGCGGCGATAAGAGTGCACGTGGCTCCGCTGCAGCTGGAGCTGGTCCAGGTTCCCTAATCCAGGAACAGGGAGCGTCCTTATCGAGCTTCCCTGCTTGGAATCACCGTTCCTGCTTAATGAGCATCCAGCGTCACATGACGGCGGGTTGAATCACGATGAGCTCTAACCCTGATCAACGATCTAAACAATGGTCAAACCAAGAAGATGAAGAATATGTTTTGCTTAACAAATGCCCTGCAGCAATACACACACACACACACATCAGGCTGAGCATCGTGAAGCAGCTGACCATAATGTAGGAGCAGGATCTTCGGGGCTAGAATCAAAGCGGAGCGGTTCTGGACCGGTTGGAGACGAGCGGGTCAGAGCCTGTAAAACTCAACGCGTGCTGAAGGGAGATATGACTAACAGCCTTTCACATCCTGTTATCTCCAGCTCCTGGATCAAACTTTTCTTATCTGCGAGTCACCGCTAACTATCCTGTTATCCGGCGGAACTGGAATCTGCTCCTTCAGATCCACATCAGAGTGGAGCCGTGGGAGGCGAAAGGACGAACCACAGCGAAGCCGCCGCAGCCGGAGGAAACAGCTGATCAGCAGAAACACATTTTAACCCAAAGGTGACGCCAAATGATGTATTTCAAAGTTTTGCTGTCTTGGATTAAGAAGATTGTTAAAATATGATATTGAGTTTGATGTTTTTTGTAGCAATAGTTGTTAAATGCCTGTAAATGCAGTAAAATGAGTTAAACCCAACATTTGGCTGAACCACAGAAGGCATCAGACTGATGTGAGCCGAGTGGTGCAACAGCTTCCAGGTCTAAGGATGGGAGGGGTTGCCATGGCGACGAGCTCTGGTACTGGGATGGTCAGGTAGCGCCTGGACGCCAGGTGTGTGTTAATCGGAGCGTTTCCTCTGCTGTGATCTTTGCTCGCGTCAGATTCAGAATCTCGCCTGCGCTCAGAGAACGTCTGCTCCTCATCACGGCTTCTCCTCCATCATCCTGGCTCCTCAGCTCACCTCTCTGCTCTCCTCTCATCCTGTGTGAAGTGGTCGGGGTTTGTTTGAAGTCGAGGCTTATTGAGCTCAGGTCTGGGGAGAGAGCGGCTCTGTCGATACTACACACACACAAATATACACAGAGCCACTGCTCAGTCATCAATTAAGGCTGTGGACGTATGGATCTCTGCCTGCAGCCGCGCTGCTTGTTTGGTTCCTACATTGTTTTCTGTTCCAGCTCATACGTCTCTGTCCATGACCCAACACACACACACACGCACGCACACACGCACGCACGCACGCACACACACACACACACACACACACACACACACACACACACACACACACACACACACACAGAACGACTTTTCCTGTTTGAACCTCAGCTTCGGCTTTGGTTTGAGTCAGTGCAGCTGCACAACTGGACCGGCTTCACTGGTCGTTATCAGTAATCTAAAAAAAATACACATAATAAACCCAGCAGTGGTTGGATGCTGATGCCGCTGTCTGAATGCTAGCGGCTCCATCTGAGCTTCTCTGTCAGACATCATCCAATCAATCACCTCAATCACAGCCACAGAACAGGAAATTGAAACCTGACAAGATGCCTGTGTGTTGTCATCTCGTCTGTCTTTTTAATTTATTATCAGTCAGGCAGTGATTCGAGACGTCGCGCTCATGAGCTGGAGGAGCTGAGCTCCCGTGAATGTTTGGTTAAAAATAAACGCACGCAAACACAAATAAACATCCTCCAAACACGCAGCGACGCATCACGGCTCTTGACACACAAATCCGGCAGCAGGGGAACGAGACGGAGGCACAGGAGCAGGAGGTCGTCTGACAGCTGGGTGTGCGTCTATTCCTGTATGTAGGTCAAGGTCGAGCTTTTTTAACAGCAGAATCAAGGGAGAAGTCTCGTCTCCTCCGTTGTAAAGCGCTCTGCGATCAGAAGCCACTACGCTTCGTTTGGTGAATAAGGTCAGCAGATCTGCATGAAGAGTGTAGGTCAGTGTTGGGTTTATTACATCCTTATTTAAATATGAATTATCTATGAAACACAAACACAATAATTCTCAAGCACAACGAACGTGAGTCCAAGACTCGAGCAGTTCGATGCTGAAGCTAAATCTGGGTGTAGCTAATCCCAAACGCTGACCTCTGACCTCCGACCTCTGCGTGGAGGCGGCGGAGCCGAGCTGAGGGAGTTTCCCCACAGGGATGAGGAGAGCATCACCTCATATATTCATAGCGTAGCCCAGAGTCAGGGATAAAAGCATCCGGCATAAAGCGCACGGAGCGAGGCAGAGGAAGGAGGGGGGATGTTTGGAGGTGTTTACATCCAAGATTCTCCTTGAATTTAAAGTGTTTTTCTTCCCACCTCTGTTCAGCTGAGCTTGAAACTAAAGAGAGAAACAAGCAAGGCCACTCATCTGTGTGTTTCCATGCATATGGATGAGGAGGCAGATGGGCTGTAATTTAAACGTTACCTCGTACAGATGCACGTTTTACCCTTCACACCATGAGACGGATGCTGGAAACGCAGCACAAAGTAAAAATAACAAAGCGCTGCCACCACTTTATTATTGTGATTCAACAACGTGTTTCCACGTTGTGTTGGTCCACGTCTGCAGCTCATTTATTCAACACGGGTCCAGCAGCGAGTTCATCTGACCC
>NC_040901.2:13303289-13363289 GCF_900634795.4 Betta splendens | reverse complement strand
CTACATGCATCAAGGTGAGAATCACTATTTTCACTCCAACACGTGCACAAATAACGGCAGACAGTCACATCTCTACTCATGAACGACGCTGACATTCACAGGAATAAGAGTTCAAACACCAAATATCAAAACAGGTTCACGTATTTACGCAGTGAAGACACGCCAGTCCAGTTTTTGTACTGTCCCTGAACACCTCGCCACTCAAGGCTGTCCCTAAACGCAGCACTACTGTGAAGGACAAAGACAAGTGAGAGGTTCACTTACATCAGAAAACATTGGCTGCAGCATCACAACTGGACTCAAGGCGAGACGCGTCCTGTTCGCATTCAGAGCGGTGATGGTGGATTTGTTGGCGCCGTCACCATCAACTGCTTTCACACACTCTATACTTGGATAATTTCTCAGTCAAAGATGCTTGATTATGCTGCATCCTCCACCACAGAAAACCCCATTTATGCTGATTCGCGCTGTTTTTTTATTTTCAGATTCGTCTGAATCATTTATGGAGGAGGAGGGGAAACGCTAAACACACGTTCTGGTGCGTTCTTTGAGCAGCGCTTCTTAATGCAGGAACCGCACGGTGATTGCAAATTGGCTGTTGGTGCATAATATCAGAGCGAATGAGCGTTCGGCCGAGAGCCAGACGGGCGAAAAACCCAACTTTCACCTGACGCCGCGTCACCGAAACGAGCTCAGGTCCGATCCTGGGTCCTAATCACAAACAACAAGGTCATGGTGCATTCAGGGACCACCAACAACTCAACGTGAGTTAAAACACAGTCAAGCTGTTTTTCTCTTCATCCAAATGACATCATCAATAAACAGCTGACATTAACACTGTTTTCCTAAAGGCTGATGAGACTCACACCAGCGTTTGTGATTCATCAGCCGCCGTCCCACAAACGAGCCCCCGGCGCCACGGGCCGGCCCGCGTGGCCCGGCTGTGGGTTCTGCTGTGCAGAGGCCTCATATAAACCTCATTGTTATTGGTTCCCTGGGAGCTGGTTACAGCTGTTCTGAAAACTCATTTCCCGTTCCCCGTGTCCTGATAGAGAGAGGAACAATGAGAGCATTTCATGGGAGGAGAAGTGAAGAAGTCCATGTGCGCGTGCTGTGTTTGTGCGTTTGCTGCTGATACAGACGACGAGCTCAGCGGTGAGAGCATCGATCTGGTTTCCTCCAGAAAAGAGAGAAAGAAGCCGAACGGAGGTTAATCTGATGTTACAAATACGGGAGAGAAACAAAGTGGACGAAACCCAGTGTGAAAGTGAAGACACGACTTCAGCTCAACCTGAGAAACACAGGAGACGTCTCTACGTCACCAGGAGGAAGCGCTGCTGACGGCCTCCATGACTCCTGCCTCCATGACTCCTGCCTCCACCTGCCTCCATGACTCCTGCCTCCATGACTCCTGCCTCCTCCTGCCTCCACCTGCCTCCATGACTCCTGCATCCATGACTCCTGCCTCCATGACTCCTGCCTCCACCTGCCTCGCGTTACTCACCTCTGCACAGTCGCACAACCAAAGCACCAACACTATTAATGTGATTAGGCTGTAATTAGGCCCCTAATGAGAGCGGGAGCCCTGCAAACAAGACACACACGCCAGAACCTCACCTCCCCACGCTGCGGCATTATGGGTAGGGACAACACTTCCTGCTTCTGCTCAGCACGGAACCGGGCTGTACCTGAAGCAGCGCCGGTCCGAACACACATGCACGCACACACGCACGCACGCACGCACGCACGCACGCACGCACGCACGCACGCGCACACACACACACACACACACACACACACACACACACACACACACACACACACACACACACACACACACACACACACACGTGAGAAGTCTCTCCACTGCTCGTCTCCTCCATGCGAGCGGCTGCAGCTGCTCCTCCTCCCACTGAAGTGCTTTAATTACATTTCAAATTTCATATTGAGCCATTTAGCTGCGGATCTTCTGCAGGTCAACTTCCAGCGAGAGCAGCGGCAGATTAAGCTTCAATGAGTGAATTATCCAGCATTTGGAAACACCTCCCACTCCTTTACAAGCGCTGATCGACACGTCGCCATCAGACGGGGACTTACTGGAGTCGCTGCGTGAACAGTCTGGGCGTCGGGTCGGCTCATCGCACTGGGATCGGTCCCACCACATCTGCCTGGGTCGGGTTCTGATCCAATGATGGAAACCAAATAAAAACACCTACACTTCACCCAATAACTCTAAACCAGGATCCACTTCAGCTCCTGAATCAGCAACTTACTACAAACATTAACAAAGTCTCTGAAGGGGTCAGAGGTCACATCCCTGCCGACCGTAACCATAGATACCAACAAGCACTTTAGCAAAGTGAGTTGGATGCTGTGCAGAATCTGAGTCTGGATATGAACGTTCGTCACTTTGACAAACACTGAGTCTGAGCTGAATGTGCAGCCGCCCTCCCTCCCTCCCTCCCACACACGCATCAATACGGAGGCCTCTCCAAATAAAACAGCTTGTAGCGAAGGACTGAACCGAGCAGCTCCTGCCAATAGAGCAGAGTGGACTTCCAGCCACAGCAATAAAAGCTGAAGGCTCCAATAAGTGGACGCCACAGGACATGTCACAGTACACGGCAGAGTACACACAGTACACACAGGGTACAAGGGTGGATGCATACAGTACACACAGGGTACGCACAGTACACACAGGGTACGCACAGTACACACAGGGTACAAGGGTGGATGCACACAGTACACACAGAGTACACACAGTACAAGGGTGGATACACACAGTACACACAGAGTACAAACAGTACAAGGGTGGATACACACAGTACACACAGGGTACAAGGGTGGATGCACACAGTACACACAGAGTACACACAATACACACAGGGCACAAGGGTGGATACACACAGTACACACAGGGTACACACAGTACACACGGAGTACAAGGGTGGATACACACAGAGTACACACAGTACACACAGGGTACAAGGGTGGATGCACACAGTACACACGGTACGCACAGTACACACAGGGTACACACAGTACACACAGGGTACAAGGGTGGATGCACACAGTACACACAGAGTACACACAGTACACACGGAGTACAAGGGTGGATACACACAGAGTACACACAGTACACACATAGTACAAGGGTGGATGTACACAGAGTACACACAGTATATGTGTGGATACACACAGTACACACAGACTACATGTGTGGATACACACAGAGTACATGTTCATACAGTGTTTCACTCGTTCGCATGTGGCTCAATAAAACCAGGTGAGAAATCCCCGGTTCCGCGCAAAGGAGCTAAGAACTGATGAGAGCTCCGGATCAGAACCGGCCGTTGGTTGTTTTGTGTAGAAACAACCGGGAAAACCTCAAAGAACTATTCATACACGTGTTACACCCACTTTATTAGGAACAGTCCGGTTCAACCCATCAGTTTATCACTGAGGTGGTTCTGACAGAATCCCACAGAACCACCATGTTCCTAATAAAGTGGCCTCTGTGCTAATGCCGCTTTATGAGTTGCTCCTGTGTTGTACCTGCTTCGTTTCATTCGTTAACCGTTACGCGCCGTTTTCTCACTCACGAGTTAGTTAAGTTCGACCGTGTTCTTGTGGACTGACCGGACCGGACCGAACCCAGCGGAGGCTGAGCTCCGTTACGCGCACGTGTGTTTGGAGGCGTTCTACTCCACCTGGTTGTTCGCCGCGTCTCCGCCTCCGCCTCCGCCCGCCGCCGCTCCCGCTCCGGTACCGAGCTCCGGCAGCTTCCTCCGGCTCAGCACCAGCAGGTAAACCAGCGCTCCCAGCCACACCAGCACCGCCACGGCCACCGCCAGCTTCCGACAGAGACGCTTCATTTTCCGGCCAGGAGAAGCCGGCGGCGCCCGCAGCTCCGGGTCCGGTCACAATCCCATTTTACACACGCGAGAAAAGACGAAAGAAGCGAACCTGCTCCCGATACCGGTACCAGGTCCGCCCGGTCCGGCCGACGGTGCAACACTGAGCGCCCCGCGCGGACTCTCTCTCTCTGACTCGCTCCCGCTCAACTCACAGAAGCGCGAGCGCTGCTCCGGCACGTCTCACAGCCCGACGGCCCGCGAGCGCGTGCGCGTCTGTTGGTGAGTCGGTGTCTCTGGACCCTCGTGAAGGCTCGGATGGGGAGCGGGCGAGCGGGAGCTCCACCTGTCGACACGCACCGTGAAAAAAGTCCGGAATACAGGGGAGAATAGAATAGAACAAAGCAGAACAGAACAAAATAGAATAGAATAGAACAGAATAGAATAGAATAGAACAGAACAGAACAGAACAGAACAGAACAGAACAGAACAGAATAGAATAGAATAGAATAGAATAGAATAGAATAGAATAGAACAAAACAGAATAGAACAAAATAGAATAGAATAGAATAGAATAGAATAGAATAGAATAGAATAGAATAGATGGGGCAGAGTAAAAGAGAGAATCAGGCCCAAACGCGCGTCCACTCGTTCACGTAGACTTCCCACAGTCGTGTTTAAGTAAATTCAGGCAATTAAATGACCAAATTAAAAATAAATCTAACTGCTAAAAATCAATGCACGATCGACCGAGCGCGGCTCAATACAGCAATTAATTACTATGAATGAAGCGCCCCGTGTTACTGGAACAAACCGAGCCGAAGTAAAGACCGCGTGAGACCGTGGAATAATAATAATAACACATCTTCATTATCAGACTGACAGTAAAAGAAGAAAAAAGACGACAGGAACAAACTGTGAGGGAAACGAGAGCAAGGACAGAAAAGACGAGGGGAAACAGGAGCCAAGTTGACAAGGAGAACGCTGCGACTTTGCCATCTTTTATTTTAATAAATTATCAGAGCCACAACTGAGCATATGGTTCCATCTTAGTGTCATTAACAAAACATGGGAGGCGAACGGAAGTAATGCGTCCTTGTCACCGGCTCCAGACGCCATCTAGCGGCGGAGCAGAGGAACCGCACGTGAAGAAGCTGCTGCGACCGCAGTGACGGAAGCCCGTCAGCGTGTGATCACTGGCGGCTCGTCAACATTAACTCCATGACTCCAATGCAATCGCTTCTGTTAATTACACGGGCCTCGGGCCTTGATTAATCGCTCCGGCAGCAGAATCAATTAAACCTCTCACACACTTTTCATTAAAAAAGCCAAATGGTCTCAGATCTGACGGTTCCTGGATCTTCAGCGTTTACTGGACCTCACAGAACTCATGCTGCTCAGTCAGCAGCTGATACAAGGAAGGAGACACGGCATCACACAGAAATCCTCTAATCCAGTTTATTTTCCTCAGCAGAAAATGGAACACGATAAAATTAAAAGGAGAAAATAGGACAGAATTATGTTCTTGCTTTTATACATTTAACTAAATATGCCACTCTATGCTAGGATGTAAGTAACTCAAACTGATATAAGGTTAAATAATTTTTCTTTAAAAGTTACAGAAAGATATTCAATTTCTTCCACTTCTCATGAGCACTCAAAAAAAAAAAAAGGAACAAAGTTTGAACATATGAAGAAGCAGCCTTCCTCCACAGCGCCGGGTCCATTGCTGGCTTCTCCGTGAAGGGAGAGACAGGAAACAATACGCTGTGCATGAGATTAGCATAGTTAAGTGGTGTCTGGTTATGAAGGTGCTCCACCTCAATCAACTTTATTCAAGCCGTTTTGCAGACAAAGTCACTGGTTTGAACGTCCCGCCCTTTAGAAGCATCTGCGGCAGAGTTCACGGCCGGTTCCGCACAGAACGCGTCAAACAAAAAAGCTCAAACTAAACCGGAAGTAACAAACGTTAGCTTCTGCATCATCACAAACAGTTGATTTTGGTAGAATCCCAGCTGACAGGAGGAGGAGGAGCGGGTCCGGGTCCGGCGCTGCGCGAGGCGCTGAAGCGGCTGCAGCTCACGAGGCCGGTTCCGCCCACGGGGGCCGGTTCCGCCCACGGAGGCCGGTTCCGCCCACGGCCCAGTGGACCCTCAGCTGTGCCACCAGCGTTTGGTTCACTTCTCACCAAAGTTCCTTTGTGTTGTGCATCAATATGACATCACAAATTTAACCTGTGGGACAAACCCCATCGCGTTTCCATTTAGCTTCACTAATAGAAATTATAACTAATATCACCCAGAAAACAACAAATGATCCAACTATTAATGAGGAGTAAGTAAGAAGCGTGTGGGTTCAGTTCTGGCGACCTCCACCTGGAACAGAAACTCTCCTGAACCCCGGAGCTCGTTTTCAACGTGAAAACATGGCATTTGGCGAATCTGTGTCTGAATACAAAAATTCTGTTGCATTTCCCTTTTATGTCTCAAGAACAGTACCACTACGTAAACGGAGAAGGGGAGGGTCTGCTACTCATCCGTGGCTCCGTCCCTTAGTGTGGCTGCGTCTGTGAGCGGAGGCAGAGCTTGGCTGTGTTGTCCCCATGAAAACATGAACAGCGCCGGCGTCCTGGACCCGACCCGTCAGAATCAGCTCCAGCCCGAACGACGCTGGTGGAAGAGGAAGACGGGGTGAAGCCCGTGATGAGGACCTGAGGAGCGGGACAGCGTGGGCCGGAGCCGGAGCCCCGTTCGGACAGAGCGGCTCAGCTGAGAACGGGCCGCGTCCGTCCTCGACGACGAGGTTAAGGCCGAGTGTGTGAACATGCGATGCTGAACGTAGCTTCAGCCTCCGAGGCCTCGTCCAGACGCTCCGGCAGGAAACCAGGACGTCAACAAGCTCGGCTCCAGAATGGTCGGGTCAGATGTGGGATGTTACGACCGAGCCCCCTCCCCTCCTCCCGTTCTCCCCTCCCTCCCTCCCCCCACCCACCCATCGTCCCATGTGTCGTGTCCTCCTCCTCCTCCTCCTCCTCCTCTCTGTAAGCGCCTCGTCTCAGGGTGTCAGGTCACGGCGTGACCGATCAGGAGCACTCCTCCCCGATGCGCTGGCACGAGCGGCCCACCTTGCGGTCCAGCTTCACCATCTTGAGGACGGCCTCCTCTCGCCCGCGGCCCAGATGGTCGAACAGACAGTCGTGCTGCTCAGGAAGACGATGCAGCATGCAGAAGACGTAGCCTGGAGGCAGACGAGCGGCAGTGAGGCAGGAAGCGACAAACATTTGCTTTGTTAAATACGACGGATGTGAAATTCAGTCGTTCACCAGCGTGTTAATGACATCTGATCTGGTTTCAGTCAGAACATGAAACTACACCTTGTTGCACCGTTAACCACAGAACCGTGTCAGAGAAAGCTGTGTTCTGGTACTGACCGCAGCGACAGGAGCCCAGTTCCTGCTGCACCAGCTCTAGTTTGGTTTGGCAGCGGTAGCAGCGCCGGCGGTTCTTCTGCCGGGGCGTCCCGCGGGCCTCCTCGCCGCCCGCCTCCTTCTCGTCCGTCCGTGGCCGCTTCTCCGGCGTGGCCTCGCTCTCCGAGCCCGAAGCTGAAAGCAAAGGCAGCGTTAGGGGTCGGCGTCAAACGTGGGCGGGTCCGGGGGCGCAGGGGGCGGAGCTGACGTACCCGATTCCCGTGGACGTTTTGTGGGTGTGCAGAGCGTGCCGTGGCCCGTTTCTGTGGACGCGCCTGTGGGTGGAGAAGAGGGGGGGGGCAGCAAGTCAACCAGAGGGAGAGGAGGGGGTGAGGCAGCAAGTCAACCAGAGGGAGAGGAGGGGGTGAGGCAGGAAGTCAACCACAGGGAGCGCAGCGTGCAGCTCCTCACTCACCTTCCCTGGTGCTGGGGAACGAGGGCGAGGGCTCTTCGGCCGACGGCGGCTCGGCGCCCGTGGGCGGCGACGACAACGCGGATTGGCTACTGCTGCTGCTCGTCTCACTACTGAAAACGGATGATTGGCTACTCCCGCTGCTTTGGATGGGCTTGGAGCTGCAGTCCTCCCCTGGCTGCTTCTTCTGGATGTCTGTGGTCAAGGACAGAAGAGAGGAAGCATAAAAATAGAGCAGGGAAACAAAGATATGGACAGAGAGGAAGAGGAGAGCGGACAGAAGCTCCACGTGGTGAAGCACAAACAGCTGACAGCGTTAGTAGTAATAACAGCTGCCTCCTCCAGCATGTATGTTTCTACCAGAGAGCCTATATTCACACTGATGAAGTACACAAAGCATCCTCCCAGTATTAGCTGGTAGGTAGCTGCTGGCTCCATTAGCGCTCAGTGGAATAAATCCATTTGTTCCTGTGATACAGTAGAGACTGGAGCCGGTGTCATCAAATACGCCTCAACCAGGTGTCATCACATAAACCGACCCCTCCTCAGTGTAAAGAAGGTTAAAGTCCCGTAGGAACGGCGACAGTAAGCCCCGCCTCCGGCCCCGCCCCCAAGCAGGTGACTCAGGTCAAGCTGTGGAGGCTCAGAGCGTCTGCACTTCCCTCCTCTCGCTTCACCAAGCGACCGGCGCCTGGTTCTGGAGCTCTGCCTCCATGTGGACCGACCCACTTCTGTGTCTCCAGTCTATTCTGAGGGCTGCTGCTGTCATCGTCCGTTACCGTGGTTACCGACAGGGCTGCCAGCACCCTCCACCCATCGCCCCAAACTAGATTCGAGAAACTAGATTAATAAGGATTTAGAAAAAACTTCATGTAAAAACTTCACCTCGACGCCCATAGACTTCATTAAAGACAATCTGATGGAAGGAGCTTAACAGCCTTTGCATGTAACCGAACGTATTTAAAAACGTATTTAAACAGGTAGTTTCTGGGTTTGAAGCAACAACGTACTGGTTCTGTCCAATACAGATTCTGACGTTTGAATGTGAAATGACGCCATTGAACAGAGGACCTGACCACTGATCACCTTTGTGCTTTGACTTTAGAGGCTCAGCTGCTTAAGGAAACAATTCAGGAAGGAAACATTTCTCTGCAACGTAAATACTTTTATACAATAGATGAGAAAAGAAATGTTGGGATGAAAAACTCACCAGCAAAACATTTGGAGCAGAGGTTCATGGTTTTACTGGACCTGAGGACACAGAACAGAAAGTCAACATCAAACACGGCCGTTAACATTTCACCGCCTGAAATATTAAAAAGGGAAGGATTTATTAAATTCACCCTCAACATAAACAATGGTTACATATGATCCTAGATTATCTCTCAGACCAATATCAGTTCAATCAGCGCACGCACGTTTAATTTCCTCTTATATGTCATTATATCACATCCGGAGCAGGAACCATAACACGTTTCATAAGCTCTGCTAGGGTTTCATGGAACCTTCCTGTCTCTTTCCTTATGGAACCACCTCCTTGTTTAGACCTCAATTTATTCTGATGTACAAACACATCTCATTGATAACGAACACCTCAACACCAACACCTCAAACAATGCACGAAATTACAAAACGATGCCGCTGAAGACACCTGACTGAGGCGACGCGACCACGAGACGTCCTGAATGGCCACGTACCGTTTCGCTCAGACTAAACTGTACATACGCTGCTGCAGGCTTTAATGGGCCCGAGCTTCACTTTCAGAGTTATGTCCAATGAAATGTCAGAGCTCCGTCAGTCACTGGATAATTCAACCAGCAGCCATTTGAAGTATTTTGGCGTTTGTGACCACATGAACAGCGTCGTCACACTTTATTCAGCCTCCAATAAGACACAGCACCACAGCATTTCACAGCTGCTCCGCCTCCTCCTGCTCCTGGTTCCGTTCCTGCAGGTCTGTCCCGTCGGTGCCTCACCTTCTGGGCCTCTCTGACATTCACTCCACCACAATGTGTTTGTCAGCTCTGAGTCCTGTCAATAGCTGCAACTCCGTGGTGCATTCAGGGGCTGTGACTAAAGCATCAGCACAGACGCCACACGCTTTTCAGGCTCTAAGGACGCACGTGACCGGCGCGTCTTAACATCTTTAATAGACGGTTTCCTGATCGGACCTCATCGTGAGCGTTCACTGCACACGAGGTGGACGGCAGCGCTGACACCATCCAGTAAAGCAAGAAGAGCGACAGCTGAAACAACAAACCCACTGAGCAGCCTCAACAGCAGAACCCACTGCACCACAGCCGCAGTGGAACCCAGCGAGCAGTTCCGACCCGCTTCTGTGTCACAGCACAAGAGCTGGAGACGTGTTACACACTTAGAAACACACGTATCATTTTCTGTCTTTTCATGGAGTTCCTTTCTTCTGGGCTCAAACCAGGAGAAAATGGAACCTCAGATGCTACAGAATCAGGAGGTGAAGCCAACAGACGTAAAACACTTCGAGGATCTCTGCTGGTTCTTTACGATCTGAACTGTAGACTTTCAGCCCAGTTCCACCTGGAAACGTGCCACCGTGGCCCATGTGGATCAGAACAAAGTCCAAAGAGACACGGCAACAAAACAAGAAACCCACAAGAGAACCAGGTTTGATCCAACCTGACTGAGACCGAGGAACCCACAGAACCTGATCGGTACCGACACCAGGTTCGGTTTAAAGCTGGACGTTATCACACAGCTCGTTAACGGTGAATAAACACAATGACCCAGAACCAGTGAACACACAATAGAGCGATGACTCCTGAAACCAGCAGCGGGGCTGACACTGACAGGTGGGTTACTGGTTCCAGTTCGCGTACTGGGGGAGGGGGCGCCCATCCAGGGTGTCATATGACACCACGGTGGCAGGTTGTCACCCACATATGCCCGCAGGTGGTTCCTGCCGAGCGCTGGAGAACAGAATGGGAGCAGCTGGAAGCGGGCCGGCTAGCGTCAGGGCGAAGCCGCAGCGCCGCGCCGCTCCTCCGCTGCGCTTCCCCTCCGCGCAACCGGAGGAAGCCCGGCTCGTTTAAAGGGAACCTGCTGCCGATAAAGCATTTCACGTCCCCCTCCGGGTCCTCGAAGGCCTCGCGACGCGGCGGCGGACGCGTCACGAGCCCCGGCGGCTCCGTTAGCTTAGCATCTTAGCAGCTAGCTGAAGCTAGGTTATTTATTAGCCAACTTCCCAACCCCCACCTCGGCCTGCTCAGAACAACAACAATGGGTTCGGACCAGCCGAACCCGCCCGGCGCCTATCGCCCACGCTTAGCCCCGAAGGGCTTCATCCAGCTCGCATCAGGCGTCACACTTACCCCCAGAACCCGCAGGGACAGCGCGGAGGCAGACTCGGAGCTTTGCTGCGCTCGCTGGTGTCTCCCATGACTCCCAACAAAAAGCGAGGAGGAAACGCGAGGCTGGGGACGCGTCCGGGGCCTGGTCGTCACTGGGGAAACCCGATCAGCACGCGCGTCAGGCCACGAAAAGAGCACCCACGTCCCGTTGGTGTCAAAGTCCGCGAGTTGGCGAGACACAGGCGGCGAACTCGGTCCGTTTGGGCCGCGAGAAGGTTCCGTAAAGTCCAACAAACGGCTCCGCTCGAAGCGATCAGCTGGACGCGCGGACGTTTCGACCGACGGGCGAAGAGAGGGGGCGCCGCGGGCTTCACTCGACACCAGCACGGGTAAAACGCCAGCTCGGCCCGGTTCGACGGAAGGGTCCGGCTCACGGCGGCGTTCGAGGCGTGGGACGGGGAGAGAAAAGCAGAAATAAATAGAGAGGCTGAGGCCTTCCCTCCGCAGGTCCGGGACCACCCCTATTCACACGTCGTACGCTGGGCCGGAAACGCGTCCATCAGGCCACAAATGTCAATACTGGCTGAGGACGGAAGGAAGCACGAACCGACACCGAACAGTGGGAAAATACCACTTTAAGATTTAATGTCCAATACGAGCACAGCGACTGTCTGACTCCGAAAAGTGGAGATCGACCTGTTGTGTCATTTATATGATGTTACAAAGGTTCCGCTGCATTAAGCACAGCCGATGACTGAACCGTGCGCATCAGCTGAGACCGGCGGCTTATGACGACTCTGCCTCCGAACCGCCACTGCTGCTGGAGTGAGGCTGAGGATCAGGAACAGAAGCGCGGACGCAGCTGGAGATAGAGATCAGTGTATTGCTCATGTCAAAGACCACAGCTGTGAGTTACAGCAGCGGTTCAGGCAATGAAGACAAGATACGGACTCACATCAGTTGGCCTCAATAAACAACTACTTTAACAGGTGTTGAACAGGAGGCAGTGAAATGCAGTCACATCAGTGGTCACAAATTATATATATATATATTTATATTAAGTTAAATTATACACATACACAAAGCTGAGTGTTTCCTAAATGACCTAAACAAAGCTCCACCTAAAGGATGGACTCCTAAAATGTAAAGGAACAGGACTAAACAAGGCTCAGACAAACATCAGTGGTCGCTGGAGGAGTCGGGTCAAACACTGGGTTTTAAAGACAGACATTTCCAAAGTGCAACACCAGGACAGAACAGAAACAAACCACAGAGCAGCGACAGCTGAGCTTAAAACCTGGAAAACTACTCAAGTGTAACAAATCCAAGCTTTTAAAGTATTTCAACATACAAACATGACGTTACCAAATCTAACACTACAGTACTGAACTTCAGTCAGGAGACGCAAGCTGCAACCTTTATTTATCCTAGACTTAAATAAAGTGCCAAAGTAGCTGCTCACGTGTGGACTGGATGGAACCTTTCTTCCAGCAGCGTTAGTGCATACAGTTTGGTCCCAGTCTCTCAGTCCGACTTTTAAATAACCTCATCACTTATGCTAAACTATTCAAGTGCTTCTAATACGAAATCAAGACACTTACTTAAATCTAGGTTTAGTTTAGTGACGTTCTCCTTGAGGTATGACTTGTGTCTATCAAAACCAGATGAAGACTGTTTGGTTTACTGGGTCTGAAAGTGTGTCACCAGCTTTAGAATATGCAAATGCATAATTAGATTATGTTCTGTTTGCATACAAATGCCAAAGAATGGGTTAGCTCCTCAGCTTTGGCAAACGTTTGACGCATTTAATTTTAAACTTTGAAAAATATTCACCCGTGACTCTGTTACAGTAGCTTGATGGTATGAAAAGTGAGCAGAGTCGGTTTCTTAAAAAAATATCTACGTCTCATTGAAATATTGACTCGTAAAATTCAGGTAGAAACTTCCTCCCACACGCTCTTCACTTCTTTGGTGGAGTAGAACCACATTTCAGTGTGAGCTTCGTCTTTGGAGAAGTAAAGATTTAACCTTGGTGGTTTGACTCGAGTTTTAGTAGCTAAAAAGTACCTTTACCAAAATAGATAAGCCAATGGATGGAACAGCTCACTTTCATTTCAGAACTGAGACGATTGAAGGCCCAAATGCTGCTCCCACAAACACGCCCGTCTGTAATGTTGCACTTGTGACAGAAGGACACAGGGTTTTGACAATGAGACAATCGCCTTTAGCAGCATTTTAGCGGTAGAGTCTGGATGATGAAGGCTGTGCAAAATGGCATTCTGGTGTCTTCCCAAACCACGGGCGAGGTCTCTCTTAATGGTGGGACTGAGAGGACGAGGAGGAGGAGGGCTGTGAGGGCAGCAGGCCGTGCGTGTGCGACGCTCTTTGGGGTCGCGGCTGCTGAGACGTGGCTCCAGAATCGGACGCGTCCAGACCTGGACTGCCTTCAGTGACCTGTGTGTCCAGCTGGGCCGGACATTCGAAGTGGACACAGTGGAACACCTGCAGGGAGACCACAGGGAAACGTTCACCAGAGACAGCGCTCACATCTACAGTACAAACAACATATAGGGCCTTGAGTTGTAAACAGCGAGAAACCTTCTGTCACACGGACAAATTTCATGAAGTTTGTATAAAATTGAATTGCTGAACGGTTCCAGACTGTGAACTGAGTTTCTACCTCATTGGCGGTGTTGTGAGTCCCAACAATACGGATGAAAGAGGCAGGATGATTATCAAACTTCAAAGTTTGCCATGATCTATGAGTGAAGACGGGAAAAAACACATTTAGATGATCTCAGGTGGTATCAAAGGGTTCTCTGCCTCCTTATGCTGTGGAAGAAGAACTGAAGGACAGTCAGAATCAAGCGAGCGGCGACAGGAGCCTCACCGACACGCCATCCTGGTGTGGTCAACCACCTTCGTCCACTGCTGCTGATTGGTGGAGACCTCGATGTAATAACTGTACGAGCGATCGTCACAGTCCCACAGCAGCAGCCTGAACCAACAGGGAAATACAGAAGAACATGTACGTCCATGTGAAATGCACACAAACAATCTCTTTACTCCGTGGCCCTTTCTGTTCCTTCTTTACCTTAAGGAGCCAATGGAAAAGGGCTGAGCCAGCTGGATGACAATGGCTCCAGAGCCGAGCTGATGGCAGGTGTAACCGGAGTCCCAGTCATAGTTGCGCGTGTCACCGTTGAGCAAGGCATTTCTGCTACGGCTCACACCCTCAATGACACTGGCACAGCAGCCGATGGTCGCCACATTCTGACTGGGCACTGGTGCAACACATGGACGCACAGCATCAAATGAGGGAACGCAGTGAAAACGGGACAAACTCAAAGTGCAGCTGGTGAAACGACGTACCCACGAGTCCGTTCTCAAGGACTGCGGGGGTGCTGGTGAACATGCACTCAAACGCCACGAGGTGAAAGACCTTGTTGACTGTGTTGTGTGTTCCCACAATGCGAATGTACCTGAGACACGAGACAGCAGAAAAACCACACAACCTAAGCTGAGAATCACTCAACAATGAGCAACATTAAAATGTTAGTGCTTCAAAGTAAATCACTGTGCTAACATTGAAAATAGCCTATAAACAATAACCTCTAAACACACTAATGTCAGCATACACTGGGTTAAGGCGTGGGGCCCATTAATGTTACTGGAAGCCAAATGGACTTAGATTAGTTCACCTGCAAACTCGAGCTGTGAAGTACAGATTCTGCCAAGAGCGGCACAGGTACTTGGAATGATCCACAACACGAACCCAGTCCAGCTCATCCATAGACACCTCAATGTAGTAGGAGTACGATCTGTATAGGACGGTAGGATCAGTACACAAACAGACACATTTGGAATACTCTAAGCCCCGTTCATCCTATTTAAACAAGTTTCATCAGGCATCTTAAGCACGTTCAAATACTAAATGATAATACTGCCAATAATGGCACTTATGTTCTAAGATACAGCTTAAACCTTGTTGTCTGACACCAACACATCTTACCGACTGTCTCTGTCCCACAGCAGCAGGCGGACGTGGTTGATAATGGACGGTTGCCCTAGTTTGACCTGGATTCCAGCTCTACCATCCTCCTCGATGGGATGTCTAGAGAAGCCGTGATCTAGGTCATAGTTCTGGGTGTCTCCATCCAGCAGTGCAGACTTCAGCTCCCCTTTCACCACCTGAGCTCCATACTTCATGGTAGCGATGTTCTCCTCTGGGACTGAAACCCACAACATGTCATGAATGTAAGCACTAGTGAAGCAATGAATAAATGCAGAACAACAAATCTAATGATGATTTTTTACAGTAAAGTGACTGACTGAGCATTCCGCGGTAGTTGAGGTCCATGTTGCGGCTCTCAGAGCGGGTCTTGATGGCATCCAGCAGGTCATCTGGGCTCACCAGGCCGGACGGACGCACCACGTTCAGCATCTCCGTCAGGGTCATGAGTGGGAGCCGCACCGCTGTCATCACTTCCTGCGTCTCAGGCCCCTCCCCATGCTGCCGACACCAGCGACACAGGGCCAGAAAGATCTCTTTCTCAGTGGCAGCAAATGAGTCTCGCTGGACCACAGTCAGCAGAGCAGTCTACAAAATAGAAAAACACTTTTATTCTTAAATGGGCAGATAATAAAATGTTTTCTGTGCAACAATTACCAATGAAACAAATCATGAACAGCTCTGTTCATGACTGCTCCTACCTTGGAAAGCAGAAGGAATCCATCCGAGTTCAACACCTCAGGTGCGTGTCTGTCCATGAAGGAACAGCAGGCTGCGCTGAGAACACTCAGAGAGTAGAGACTGGCCACGTCGAACACCAGGCAGACGTTGCTCGTGTGCAGGATGGTGCGCAGGAACTCAGAGGTGGAGTCCTCCAGTGGCTGTAGGCCGTAGCGATGAGCCAGGCCAAGGAAGTCCAGCAGCACCTCCTCCCGGGCAGAGCTGAGGCTGGCCCGGCCCGTGTACAGGTAGTGTAGCAGCATAGAGAAGGCCTCGGCCCGCGTCTCCTCCAGACACACCTCTGCCTGGGGGTGGGACTCCTTCATTCCACCATAGAGCAAAGCCCTGAACCAAAACACGCGTCTGTGTCACTGTCCTTATACAGAGTATACATAAAGCACAAGTGATGCTCATGCAAGACTTGGGACTTCTCGAAGGATCTAAAGCTTGGCTGACTACATGCAGACGCGCACTGACCTGAAGTAGTGACATCGCGCCGCCAGGATGACCCGGTGCGCAGGGAAACGCTTTCCCTCCACAATGAAGGTGACATCGCTGTACTCCTCTCCGAGGACCAGCGCTCCCAGCTGCTCCGACAGCAGGTGGATGTGGTCGATCTCCGACACGGAGGCCAGGGGACGCAGAGGGTGGCTGTTACTCATGGTCGACGGCTGCCACGGTCACATCTGGCACAGACGTAAACAAACCAACGCGACAGGAAAACAACCAGTCAAACAGCAGCTGGGAGATTCCTGTTAGACGTCAATGCTAAATGCTAACTGCTACCTTTAGGCCATAAATGAGAACAGGAGTCAACAAACAACAGCGATAAAAGGCTAGTTAGTATCAAATAGCTCTGTCACTAGTGTCACGGCTCAGTTAGCAGCTCATAAACACACTGGCGTCATCTAAGCTACTGGTGCAGAGCTACTCGCGTTAGCTGCGTTCGGAGCTGCGTTCTACACAAGCGGCGAACGTTTGCTATTCAAGCTAACGGTGTTAGCCACAGAGCATTCTATGCTTCAAACTCACCGAGCTGGGCTCATTCACTCCCTTATATCAATAAAGACGACGCTAAGTCTGCAACTGTTGTTATTTTTAATTTAATGTGAAAGAAAATTCTACAAATTCACAATTCCTCCATTTTTATGTCAAAGAAAACCACTTCCCGGTCACAGCCAAAATATTTCCGTTTGAAATGTTTTTTCACAATAAAAGATGCGTCATACGGCAAATATATATAAAAATATTTAAGCAGTATTTACAACAAAACACAGATCTGTCAGGTGTAATATAACTATACAAACTACAAATCAAAATATCAAAAATGCAAATGATGGTAATTTCCCCATTGCGGGACAATGAATGTATTCTATTCTAAATCAAAATGCATCATTTTAGAAGTAAAATAAAGTAAATCTAGATTCAGTCAAGGTGCTGAATTCAGTCCAGTACTGACTAAATAGATTCCAAATTTGAAGTCAAAGTCAAATTATCTGAATGCTATTGAAAAATCTCTAAACTTCCTTTAGAACGATGATTTAGTGATGATTTAGTGTATCCTGTGGTTGCTTTTTTTTTATAAATGGTTTATGTAATAAAATGAATCAGCAACATTAGGCAACCTGATAAACAGTTGTATAACAATATAAAATAAAATAAAATGTAAAATAAATGTAAAACAATCTACAATAGCTCACCCACGTCAAAAATACACCCACGTGGTTCACAAACATCAGGAGGTGTTCAATCACGTTTACTTTTGGCACTTTTTAAACTTAAACCAAGAAAATATAAATATTCTTAAATCTCCACCTTAAAGAGCTAAATTGTTTTGTACAATAGAGCAATGAAGTTGCTAAATTAGAAAAGTACAAGAGGACTACAAGTGATTTTTAACAAAGCGTCTTATTCTAGCATGATTTATACAGACCAGCAGCATCAAGCTAAACAAAATAAAATCATTTCTAATTCAAACACATAAATAAAGGATCTTAACCTTTATGTACATTCACTCTGCTCCGCTGTTGAAGCCTCTCACACGTCACCTACAGGTGATGTTCATCCTCTCTACCTGTCTCTTCACAAACGATTCTCAGTGATTTGTTGCAGCTCAGCTGTTGAACGTGACGACATGTGTTTGATGAGCTGATAAAGGACCTGAGGACACTGTTGCCGTGGTTACTTGATGCTGGCGTACAGGCTGCTGGGATCAGCAGGGGGAGCTTTCACGGTGCTGTAGGTCACTGGATCTCCTCCATTATCATCAGCTTTAGTACAAACCTGCAAAGCAACAGCACAACACATTTACCAAGAAGAAGTGACGCAGCGTGGAAGTTGCAGCGAACTCACCTCAGCTTTAGCCTTGTTCTTCTTAGTGAAGTTGACGGACGCGTAGGAAACGGGCTCTTCCTCATCAGCCTGATGAGTCAACACAACATACGTAAGAAAGTCTCTGCATCCGTTCACACCATCAGCTCCAGCGCTTTTAACAGCTGACCTGGCATTTAGTCTGGCTGGTCTTAAAGCAGACGGACGCGTAGGCGCCTGAGCCCTCAGGATCCGCCTGCAGGAGACACGGAGACAGAGATGTGCACTCAGACACGATCTTCCCACACCTTTGACTGAAGAGTCGACGCTTCAGCTTTAGCTCAGTTTGAGGAAGTTCAGTTATGAACATTCATTTACTGCTCGTCTGCGGTTTACTGCCCTTCTGTGTAATGTGTCGTATGTTCGCACCATGTTGGCTGTTGGTTCCAGAGCAGAACGAGTCGCTGCAGATGATGAGGCTCCGACCTGCACAAACAGAGGAGTTACATTAAAGCAACCATCAGTCCTGCACTTGATGCTGAGCACAATGTTATGGATATGAGATCATGGAAAACTGTAAAAGACGGGTTTTAACTCACATCTTTGTTTTTTCTCGCGTTTCCTGTGAGACAAAACAGAGTGTCATTAACCTTATTAAACCTTCCAGGCGTCACATTCAGTGTGAAAGCTCCTGCCTCTAGTTCTCTTCCATCCGATGACGGCCAGCAGGAGAAGCGTCACCAAAGCCACCGCTGCACCGATGAACAACCACAACCAGTCTGAGGACGAGAGGACACGTAAGACTCACATCAAAACCACATCCAGGTCTAAATCAGTCAATGAATGAACACAAAACCAATACACACATGAAATCGTCTGTACCTTTTAATCCATTAGTGTTAAATGTTGGGTCTTCACCTGCTGCTGTGCTGCTTGAAACGGAGGATTCAGTCGCTGCTGTTGCTGCATCTGCAGAAATGTTGAAACACAAGAAACATTTCTTCACTAACTGTCAAAAACAATAATAATCCTTCATCAGCTGAAAATATTCTCACCTTGAGGCTGAAGGTTGAAGGTGGAGCTTTGATGATTGTGACCATCTCTCACTTCACACTTGAATGAAGTAATGGACCGCGATGAATAGAAGGAACTTCTACTAAAAGTAACAGCAGCGTCACAGAGAGACTGTGATGACTTTATTGAAGTCTTTTCCAGGTCTTTATCCTCAAACAGCCACTTTACTGTGTGTCTGCACTGACTGTTCGTCCACACGTGACAGTTTAATGTCACCTTATCATCGTGTTCATGTTGAGTCACTGGTGGAACAAGAGCAACATTAGCTTCAGCTTCATATTTAATGCTTCAGTCACTGACGGAGATG
Organism: Betta splendens; assembly: GCF_900634795.4. Lineage (NCBI taxonomy): Eukaryota > Metazoa > Chordata > Actinopteri > Anabantiformes > Osphronemidae > Betta > Betta splendens. The sequence goes on along the minus strand of NC_040901.2, from coordinate 13,343,808 downwards.
AAAACATGATGATGCAAATACTCACAGGTAACAACAGACAAGTCAACAGCAGCATCTCCACCTTGTTGTCGTCCTGATTTAAACTGTCTGCAGGTGTAACGACCAGCATCCTGATCTGTGACCTGCTTTATGACCAGAGAACAGTTCTCTGTTAAACTCAGTCTGTTGTATATAGATGCAGCCTTTTCTCTAATATTCCCATGTGTAACCAGCTCCACTGCTGCTGATCCTGAGCCACTGTAGAGCCAGGTGGTGGCGTCACACTGACTCTGATCAGGGATCAGATAGTTACAATGGAACGAGACGTCGTCTCCACGTCTGATCAAAGCAGCTCCTGAGAAAATGTTTGAGTGAAGCAACAATGAGAGCAGAACCACACATCATCTCACTGATCGTCTTCTTCTGAAGCTTTTGCTGCGTGGCTTCTGTGACGTGTGTGTCGTTGGTCCGTGTTCTTACCTGTGAACTGAAGCCCTGTCACTATTAACAAGCTGTGGATCCATGTGTGTCCAACCATGGTGCCTCCGTCTCTGCTGCTGGAAACTGGAGCCTCTTCAGCACTGATGTGGTTTATGCTTAGTCAGGTCTCACTTCCTCATGGTCGCCTCCATCACTCAGATGAAGACACATCCTGTCGGTTCACAGACTCCTCCCTCATGTGGTCAGAGGTCGAGGTGAGGTTCATTGTGAGCGGATGTGATGGAACAGGCTTCAGTAAAGACTCAAACCAAACTAAGACGCGTCACATTGTGATCGGACCCACACACGCGTTTGATAGGAACAGCTGTTGCTGCTCGTTCTGGCTCTGAAGTGGGTTTGAGCCTTAGTCAGAAACACGTCGCTGAGCGTCTCTATCAGCCTGAAGCATCAGTGTTACTTCCTCACAGCGACTGTTACTCTGAGACAGAGACGTGAGGCCTGCTGCCTTCACCTCCGATCAACCTGAGCTGGTCTGAGATCAGCGTCTGGTCTCTGCTGCTCGTTCACGTGGTGACGTGATCGCCTCCTGCTGGAGAACAGAGGGAACACATGTCTCCAACGGAGCGACCTGCAAAGAAGCAGCAGCAGCTGTTCACACGGAGAAACTCAGCAGAGTCCAGCTGTGACCAACATCTGCTCACTGTGCCGTGTTCTGACGACGTAGAAATGAAGCCACTCGTGATAAACGTCTGATGCTTTATTCATGGTTTAACAACAGAACAGAGACTCAGACGCAGCAGGATGAATGCGCGTGGTGAGTTGATGCCGTCGTTGCTCAGACTGAAGCAGACGAGTCTCTGGCGTTTTCATACGTCGCTGCACCTTCACCATCGTCTTCATCACCGTGAACCTGTGGAAGCATCGACACTGAGCTCAAACAGAACAGTGACGGACACGAAGCAGCTGCAGAGGAACAGCTGGAGCTCGCTGCCTTGCTCAGCGCCGCAGGGACTCGGACCCACAACCCCACGGGCAGCAGCTCATCTGAACAAAGAGCAGCTTCATACTCACTGCTTGATCCGTCCCTTTGTTCCCTACGAAGACAAAAGAGTCGACTTCAGCACAAACAGCCAACGCACAAACGCTGAAGCTTCTGTCGGCAGGAAAACGTTTCACCTTCAGCTCTGGTCCACACGTGGACTGTGACCACCACCACCACCAGAGACGTTACAGCCACCGAGACCACGACGTTCCTCCACAGACCTCCACCTGAGACCAACACAAACAGCTGAGCTCAGCTGGTTTCACTGGTGCAGGTTAAAGCTGAGTCAGAGCCACAGACAGCACAGCTGGAGGGAAGCACCACTGGGACAGATGTGTCTGAGAGAGGCAGGAGCAGAGGGCGAGCGAGAGGGAGAGAGAGAGGGAGAGCATGAAACCATGATTCGGCACCTGTTGCTGGTGGTTTGTCGTCACCTGAGGAAACAATCAGACACAAGGTTTTACATTTCTTCACTGACTGTCTGAAAAACAATAATAAAACTTCATCAGCTGAAAATATTCTCACCTTGAGGCTGAAGGTTGAAGGTGGAGCTTTGATGATTGTGACCATCTCTCACTTCACACGTAAATGAAGTAATGGAGCGCGATGAATAGAAGGAACTTCTACTAAAAGTAACAGCAGCGTCACAGAGAGACTCTGATGACTTTATTGAAGTCTTTTCCAGGTCTTTATCCTCAAACAGCCACTTTACTGTGTGTCTGCACTGACTATTCGTCCACACGTGACAGTTTAACGTCACCTCATCATCGTGTTCATGTTGAGTCACTGGTGAAACAAGATCAACATTAGCTTCAGCTTCATATTTAATGCTTCAGTCACAGACTGAGATGAAAACATGATGATGCAAATACTCACAGGTAACAACAGACAAGTCAACAGCAGCATCTACACCTTGTTGTCGTCCTGATTTATTATACTGTCTGCAGGTGTAACGACCAGCATCCTGATCTGTGATCTGCTTTATGACCAGAGAACAGTTCTCTGTTAAACTCAGTCTGTTGGATTTAGATGCATCGTTTTCTCTAATCTTCCCAAGTGTAACCAGCTCCACTAGTGCTGGTCCTGAGACACTGTAGAGCCAGGTGGTGGTGTTACACTGACTCTGATCAGGGATCAGATTGTTACAAGGGAACGAGACGTCGTCTCCACGTCTGATCAAAGCAGCTCCTGAGAAAATGTTTGAGTGAAGCAACAATGAGAGCAGAACCACACATCATCTCACTGATCGTCTTCTTCTGAAGCTTTTGCTGCGTGGCTTCTGTGACGTGTGTGTCGTTGGTCCGTGTTCTTACCTGTGAACTGAAGCCCTGTCACTATTAACAAGCTGTGGATCCATGTGTGTCCAACCATGGTGCCTCCGTCTCTGCTGCTGGAAACTGGAGCCTCTTCAGCACTGATGTGGTTTATGCTTAGTCAGGTCTCACTTCCTCATGGTCGCCTCCATCACTCAGATGAAGACACATCCTGTCGGTTCACAGACTCCTCCCTCATGTGGTCAGAGGTCGAGGTGAGGTTCATTGTGAGCGGATGTGATGGAACAGGCTTCAGTAAAGACTCAAACCAAACTAAGACGCGTCACATTGTGATCGGACCCACACACGCGTTCGATAGGAACAGCTGTTGCTGCTCGTTCTGGCTCTGAAGTGGGTTTGAGCCTTAGTCAGAAACACGTCGCTGAGCGTCTCTATCAGCCTGAAGCATCAGTGTTACTTCCTCACAGCGACTGTTACTCTGAGACAGAGACGTGAGGCCTGCTGCCTTCGCCTCCGATCAACCTGAGCTGGTCTGAGATCAGCGTCTGGTCTCTGCTGCTCGTTGACGTGGTGACGTGATCGCCTCCTGCTGGAGAACAGAGGGAACACATGTCTCCAACGGAGCGACCTGCAAAGAAGCAGCAGCAGCTGTTCACACGGAGAAACTCAGCAGAGTCCAGCTGTGACCAACATCTGCTCACTGTGCCGTGTTCTGACGACGTAGAAATGAAGCCACTCGTGATAAACGTCTGATGCTTTATTCATGGTTTAACAACAGAACAGAGACTCAGACGCAGCAGGATGAATGCGCGTGGTGAGTTGATGCCGTCGTTGCTCAGACTGAAGCAGACGAGTCTCTGGCGTTTTCATACGTCGCTGCACCTTCACCATCGTCTTCATCACCGTGAACCTGTGGAAGCATCGACACTGAGCTCAAACAGAACAGTGACGGACACGAAGCAGCTGCAGAGGAACAGCTGGAGCTCGCTGCCTTGCTCAGCGCCGCAGGGACTCGGACCCACAACCCCACGGGCAGCAGCTCATCTGAACAAAGAGCAGCTTCATACTCACTGCTTGATCCGTCCCTTTGTTCCCTACGAAGACAAAAGAGTCGACTTCAGCACAAACAGCCAACGCACAAACGCTGAAGCTTCTGTCGGCAGGAAAACGTTTCACCTTCAGCTCTGGTCCACACGTGGACTGTGACCACCACCACCACCAGAGACGTTACAGCCACCGAGACCACGACGTTCCTCCACAGACCTCCACCTGAGACCAACACAAACAGCTGAGCTCAGCTGGTTTCACTGGTGCAGGTTAAAGCTGAGTCAGAGCCACAGACAGCACAGCTGGAGGGAAGCACCACTGGGACAGATGTGTCTGAGAGAGGCAGGAGCAGAGGGCGAGCGAGAGGGAGAGAGAGAGGGAGAGCATGAAACCATGATTCGGCACCTGTTGCTGGTGGTTTGTCGTCACCTGAGGAAACAATCAGACACAAGGTTTTACATTTCTTCACTGACTGTCTGAAAAACAATAATAATCCTTCATCAGCTGAAAATATTCTCACCTTGAGGCTGAAGGTTGAAGGTGGAGCTTTGATGATTGTGACCATCTCTCACTTCACACGTAAATGAAATAATGGAGCGCGATGAATAGAAGGAACTTCTACTAAAAGTAACAGCAGCGTCACAGAGAGACTCTGATGACTTTATTGAAGTCTTTTCCAGGTCTTTATCCTCAAACAGCCACTTTACTGTGTGTCTGCACTGACTATTCGTCCACACGCGGCAGTTTAACGTCACCTTATTATCGTGTTCATGTTGAGTCACTGGTGGAAGCAACATTAGCTTCAGCTTCATATTTAATGCTTCAGTCACTGACGGAGATGAAAACATGATGATGCAAATACTCACAGGTAACAACAGACAAGTCAACTGGACCATCTCCACCTTGTTGTCGTCCTGATTTATCAAACTGTCTGCAGGTGTAACGACCAGCATCCTGATCTGTGACCTGCTTTATGACCAGAGAACAGTTCTCTGTTAAACTCAGTCTGTTGGATTTAGATGCAGCATTTTCTCTAATCTTCCCATGTGTAACCAGCTCCACTGGTGCTGGTCCTGAGACACTGTAGATCCAGGTGGTGGCGTCACACTGACTCTGATCAGGGATCAGATAGTTACAAGGGAAAGAGACGTCGTCTCCACGTCTGATCAAAGCAGCTCCTGAGAAAATGTTTGAGTGAAGCAACAATGAGAGCAGAACCACACATCATCTCACTGATCGTCTTCTTCTGAAGCTTTTGCTGCGTGGCTTCTGTGACGTGTGTGTCGTTGGTCCGTGTTCTTACCTGTGAACTGAAGCCCTGTCACTATTAACAAGCTGTGGATCCATGTGTGTCCAACCATGGTGCCTCCGTCTCTGCTGCTGGAAACTGGAGCCTCTTCAGCACTGATGTGGTTTATGCTTAGTCAGGTCTCACTTCCTCATGGTCGCCTCCATCATTTAGATGAAGACACATCCTGTCGGTTCACAGACTGTAATGGAAAAATTTTGCCTTGTGCTATTTCTTATCCAACACACTCATCATGTGCTGGTTAGTTGCAATACTGAACATTCTTACACAAACAACTAATCTCCTGTGCTGTCGTACATCAAGTCTAAACATCTGATGTTCCATTTGACTGACTAATAATTTATGATACATGTTTGTCTTTTACACCTGGACTCTGGCTCCATCCTATCTGACTCCCCACCAGACCCAAGGCTGTTAAAGCCAATGCATCTTGTCTTGGAAGCTCGGTGTGCCTTCCTTTGGATAACAAGACATGACGATGCAGAAGTGAGAAAGCAAACATTCTCACTCACAGCGAGATAAGGTGGCACAAACAATTCCATTGCTGCAGCGATACGTTCCACCAGAGCCAGAGAAAGGGGTTAAAAGGCAGAAGCAACGCGAGGATCGTGGGCTCTTTGCATCACACCTTCGTGGTGTGTGCACTGATCTCCCCAGCTGGTTTTTGGTTTGTTGATGTGCACGATCAACATCCATGCTTTTTATTTGCTTTCCCCATTATTTTTATTTTCTTTATTATTTCAATAAATCACACAAAAGGACAACTCTCTCATCTGCTTCTTTATGGAAAATTTCCACCACACAGACTCCTCCCTCATGTGGTCAGAGGTCGTACTTCATTAATGTCACAAACTGAATTTTAACTGGTCTCAGCTCTGTCGTTTTCTTTTTTTCAAGTTGGAGGTAATTTTCTCAAAAGTGATGAGGAAGTAAAAGAACATAGTTACAACATTAAAACACACAACTCCTTGAACCACCACCTTATTGTGGTGGAGGAGTTTGTGTTTTGAATGACCCCGGGAGCTAAACGCCCCTGGGAAGGTCTCCTATGGCAAACAGGTGCTGGGCGACGAGCCGGACTAGAAGCGATTCGCAAAACCCTTATGGGACAAGTCAAACCAAGACTTCCTGCTATGACGTCGCCCGCTATGGTGCAGCCGGGACCCCCTGGAGCCAGGCTCGTGGTTGAGGCTTGCATCTGAGCGGCTGCGAGACCCAGAAGCTACGGCCTGAAGCTACGGCCTGAAGCTACGGCCTGAAGGTACAGCCTGAAGGTACAGCCTGAAGGTGCAGCCTGAAGGTGCAGCCTGAAGGTACAGCCTGAAGGAGCAGCCTGAAGGAGCAGCCTGAAGGAGCAGCCTGAAGGAGCAGCCTGAAGCTACGGCCTGAAGGTGCAGCCTGAAGGAGCAGCGTGGGGCCGTCCCCACCTGCAGGAGGCGCTGTAGAGGCCGGTGCAAAGAAGATTGAGCAGCAGTCGAAGGCAACAACAACCCAACCTCTGGACCAGGGCTCTGGGCAGAGAGCCTAGGGCGCCACCTGCTGGGGGGCGCTGCTCCAAGCAGAAAAAAAACATGTGCCTAAACGCGCCCGGAGCTGAGGAGAAGGCCAATCAATCTTGCGTAGAGCACCAAAACAATGGGTGTAGTAGTAGTTGCGATGGTGAGCTGAGGGGCGCTTAATCTTGTGTGGAATGGTGGTGAGTAGAGGGGGCCAACGAGGCCCTGAGTCCAAGGCTTTTTGCTAAAGGCTGTCCGGTGCCTGTACGACCGGAGCAGCAGCTTGGTTCTCATTGCCAGCAGTAGGTCAGACCTGTTCCTGGTGCACGTTGGACTTTGGCACGGCGGCCCTTTTTCACCGGTTCCGTTCATTACCGGGGCTGGAGGGGATCTGGTTCCATCACTGCTTTTGCAGATGTTGTTGTACTGTTGGCTTCATCAGACCAGAACCTGGATGAGAATCAGTTCTTCCAAGTCTCAGGCCATGGTTCTCCACCTGAAAAAGGTGGTTTTCTCTCCAGGTTGGAGGAAGGTTCCTGCCCGAATGGAGGAGTTCAAGTATCTTGGGGTCAAACAAGAAAAGGAAGGAGCATGAGACTGACAGACAGACGGTGTTGGTACAGTTCAGGTGTGCAGATCCATCGTGGTGAAGAGGGGGCGGAGCTGAAAGACGGAGCTCTCAGCTCAATACAAGTTTTTAAGTCATAAACCAATGAAAACTTGAGGCAGACTGGTTTCTACTGTCATCACTTCCTCTGAGGAGCTTTGTGCATGTTTTAAGCTGTGGCTTTGAGCGACTCGTCCAGTTCTTCCCTCTCACTTCCACTTTCAGCCTCACTGACCTGGTTGTGTGTTGTGTTTCAAAGGAACAGGACGACCTCTGATTAGGCCGGGTTCTGGAACCGGATGAGTCGATTTAAGGTTCGCGCCCGGGAGAAATACAGCGACTGGACTGGATTAGTGAAAGCATCTTCACAAACAGGAGTACATTTGTGCAGCAGCATCAGAGCAGGTGGAGGAAACACACTCAGGTCTGTCTGTGAAACAGAGAAGCAAAAGTCAAATTATTCTCACACAGGGAAATACATTTCATTCATACTGTAACTTAGAGGTGAAAGATTAAACTAATAAAAAGCTCTCACCTTTAGTTTGTTTCCATCCTATGATGGAAGGAATCAAAAGTACCACTAAAACCAAAGCTGTTGAGGAGGAAGAGTCACTGCAGGTCTTGAGGGAGAATTTAAAAGGCTCTGACTTGTCGTGTTCAGAGAACGAGACAAAGAGACTGAAGGTCAGAGGACGCAGGCAGGAGGCAGGTGGACGAGGTCAGAGGTCAACCAAGCCAAGCAGACTGGCACCAGGAAGTTCAGGGAGAGGTACGACAAAATAAAAGCATGAAACAGGGAACGGACCTGCTACTGACGGATGACAGCAAACAGCTGGATGCGACACCATGTCTCACTTCACACATGAAGGCGCAGCTTGAGGAGCAGTAACGGTAGCTTCAGACTTTACCTGGTCTCCACCCCCTAACGTGAAAAATCACCCTGTTTATTGTAACGCATTAGAGATGAAAACGTGAAAAAACTCAGTCAACTCCAGACACATCTGCTGCAGTGTCTCCACCTTGTCGTCGCCCTGATTCATCAAACTGTCTGCAGGTGTAACGACAGCATCCTGATCTGTGACCTGCTGTCACTATTATCAGGCTGTGGACCCACGTGTGTCCAACCATGACTCCTCCGTCTCTGCTGCTGGGAACTGGAGCCTCTTCATCACTGATGTGAGATCACACTTCCTCATCTTCGCCTCCTTTCCCTCAGATGAAGACAGTCGGCTCACGTGGATCCACAAACACGAGGACAAACACCACGAGTAAAGCTGTGCTTCCTGTTGTTGAGCCGTCTTTGGATCTACAGACGTTTTGGTGAGAATCAACAGCAGCAGAGCTCTGGAACCAACTACGGTGAAAGCAGCTTCTGTGCAGTTGTGGGTTGTTGGTCGAGTGGAAGCTGCTGGGACTCATGGAGCTGAACCAGCGTCGTTCAGTTTCACCCAAACGCGTACAAACAGTTGTGAGCCAACATTTAACAAATGTGTTTAACAGCAGAAAGATGAAGATTTTACAGAACAAATGAAACCAATAAACATTTGACAGATCACGATGTCTTTGTTCTGAAAACACAGCGAGTCTGAGAGACGTTCCCTGTTCTTGTGTCGCTAATGTGGAGACAAAACAGGATGTTTGTTATGAAAAAAAACGCATGATAAGCATTTAATGGTTGAATAGATTCACTGATATTAACATACATGAAAACTGACCGTCACTTTCTGAAACTGTAACGTTTGTGGACATGATTCAAATGAACACGTTTGTGTGACTTTGTCTTCAAACACACGAGCTGCACATTAGTGGTCACAAATCTTTTAATACTTTTAATTTTAGATACGAAAACATTTGTAAAATCCATTTTTATTCCCAATTTATGACATGGATTCATCGTTTTAAAAACTGCCTGCAAGTTTCTGCTACAGTACGACAATTTTCCAGCTTTGTGACGTCACAGAGACATGAGAAGTAAAGTAATGACATACAGGACGTGTCCACGTGAAGCCATGTTAAACACCATTAGCTGCTTCTGCTCTGCAGCCTTTAAGTCCAGTCTCATCACACCTGGTGAGTCGATAAACCCCCGAACACCACGGTCAACAACCTTTTTATAGGCCTGGCAGTAACATAACTCATCTTATTGACTCACTGACAACACTGGAAAGAATCCTCACTTTAATTTCAGGAGCAGCAAACGTTGGCATCATGACTAAAAATGATAAAAAAAGGAACTGCCGAGTTTTTGCTTGTAACAACATAAGAACAGCTTTACAGACGTTTAAAAAGCAGAGTCTGAAGCTTAAAGGTGGTTTGTGCAGCTGCCTGTGTCAAGTCAGAGCTTTAAGATTGACACACTGTAAAAGAGCTGACCCAACGTAGACGTACTGAAGGTCAGTGCAGTAACGTTACAGAAAGGAACAGCGTTTGGTCCTGATGCTGCAGCAGCTGCTCAGGACACTTTCACCTCAGCTTCCATTCGACTCGCATTGAACGAAGGGAAGAAACTTCACCCAGCAGCTGGTGAATTCTAAACGCAGCCTCTCTGACTGATCCACAGTCACAGCCACCAGCCAGAATCACCTCCACGGCCAACGGGGGTCCATCCTCCCTGGTTTCTACATCCAGTGTGCCTCACAGGGAAGGAGCCGAACAAGTGCCTCAGTTTGCAGGGGACGGGTCACGTTCAGCAACAGACAAAAAACTAACAAAACTGGAATCTCAGTTAAAACAACAACAAAATATACAGAGATACATGTACAACATAGGAAGTACAGTTACATCCTCTCTGTGAAAGGTTCATCTTCACACACAAAGTGCCATCGCATAGTGTGGACGTAAACATGAGATACGGATCACGTTGCTGCTGGAGACGACCTCACACTCGCTGCACACTTCCTACGCCGAGTCCTTGAACAGAGCAGCTGGTCCCAAACACAACAACGTTCACAGTTCTGGCTTGTCTGCCAGCGCACAGGCAGAAGGCAAATGTCCAGCATCAACTCCACAGTGAAGGCAGCACGTCGGCTCCTTGGAAAATCGAGTGCTTAGCAAAAACTCCCTTTGCTGTAATGCAGTGTGTTCAAGGCCAATTTACCTCATTACGAGTTGTCCAATTGTTGCCATTAATCGTTAATTGTGTATCCAAGACATCTGCTCCGATTTCGAACCCCAGATCGTGTTCATGATGCATCTCGGACCTTCAGCAGCGACTTTAAATGAACAGTCATTTGCTCACGCCTTTGGTTGCGTTGCTGCAGCTCGTTTTCTCCGACCCAGTGACTGGGGGGTGGGGGCAGGACACTTGGTGAGGGCGGCTCGCTGAACTTGGCTCCAGCGTAGACCTTCTCGCCGTCTTTGAGGTATTCAGGAGATGCGATAGCGGGCGGCGAGGGCGGGATCTTGGTGTTGGTGGAGCTGTGGAGGGGCCTCGTCTGCTCTCGGGGTGGGGGCTGGTGGGGGCTGCCAGTGTCTTTCTTCCTGGGTGTGTGAGAAGCAGCAGAGCACGGGCTCTGCATGGGCTTGTGGCTCCGGGTGTTTACATTCTGGCCGTCGTGATCGGGTCTGGGCAGACTGCGCCCAGTGTGGCCCGCTGCCGGCACCGTCCCACGCTCCAATCTGCCACCTCTAGACTTCAGCATCTACCAGACAGAAACACAGAGATATGGGGGCGATTATTATATGCAGGTAAAGCCTGGCTTTGATAACAAAATCAAGTATTATTATTATTATTATTAAGTTTGGACTCTGAAATCATGACAGTTTTTGTCAAAACAATAATAATAATAATTATTAGTGATAGAAATCTGTTTGCAACTTCCTGTCCAAACCTCATCCCTTCAGGTCATCTGTTGCTCGACTACAAACTTGCAGCTTTGTGCATAAGAAAGCATTTTACACCACTAAGTCCTGCAAACATGGACCTACACTCCGTCCATGAAGCATCGCTTGTGACGAACCTCCTTTCAGTGCTGTGAAACCAAACGCTTCCGGCCCTCGTTTGTTTTAATGACAAGTCTGTCAACAATGAACAACCTGCGGCAGATTTTCTGTGAAGCAGCCGCAGAAAAGAGGAAGAAAGATGTCTGACATGTATGACATGCCTGCTCTCAGCTTCAGCACAGGAATTAGGAACTGCGTCACTCAAACTGCAAACGAGAGACTTTGATTCTACCAGAGTCAAGGATGAGCAGCTTTTCATAGTTTGAAGTTTATTATTGGTTAATAAAGCAGATGGTCACTTTTAGACAGGAGAAAACGCCTCTTCCTGGAAAACACTGAAAACCTTTTAATTTACAGACCTGATTAACATTAAACATATTTAAGAACTTATTGGTTCCAGCCTTTACTTGGAACGAAATCTTCCCTTTGATTTCTGATCATCCCTCAACTCTTTTCTCTTTTCAGACCACACATGTTACATGCTACATGCTACATGCTACACACGGCTCCTACCTCCTTCCTGCCTCCCGGCTTCGCCCGATGCGGGCTGGGGGCGCCCTGCGGTCCGGCGGGGCGCTCGGAACCGGGCTGAGCGGCCGGGGCCGTCAGGGTGTTGTTGTTGTGGTCCGACAGGCAGGACACGGGGCCGCTCCTCGGAGCCCTGCGGTGATGCAGCAGCTTCCTCCCTCCCTTCTTCAGCAGCGCCTGCCGCGTCTTGCTGCCCGCGTTCAGCCCATCGCAGCCGGACGTCACCGGCACCGACACCGGCTGGTTGTTCTCCACGTTGCCGATGTTGGCTTCATCGTTGCGAACCGCGGACCCGTCCAACATGTCCGTCCAGTGGCGAAAACATAAACAGGCTGAAACTAGTAGTTTTAGCTAACGACGTCACAAGCTAACAGTTAGCCACAAGGATAATAAACTTTACTATTATCCCAACTGCACGTACGCGAAACTGACTATTTAACGAATATAACGTTAGATGTTCATGCCACAATCTCCTGAATAGAAGCTTGTGTTATTTTAAGTATTCCTGCTGCTAAAAACCGATGAACGCCTTTTGCCGCGTAGCGTTGCGTCTGTGCTAAAAGTGGTGCTGGCATCAACACTAAGCTCCACACTTAAATTCCATATTTCCGGTAATAGACTTCAAAATAAGATGTGTTAGCGACCAAATTAAAGCTATTATTGTCTTACAAATACTTTTCATCAAATACTGTCTTAAAAGCCACTGCATCGGCATATAACGTGGATTTTTTATAATATAATTTAATGGCACTTTGTTACAAGCACCGGTGTTTCCTTGTTTGAAACATTTACTTTGGAGTAATTTTCCTGTCGTTTCCTTTATGTCTATCTGACTTTACACATCTTGTTTCCTGGCGCCAGTGTACAGTAAAAGGCGGAGCGGACGCGGTCCTGACGTTCGGAAACAGAAAGTTGAGCCGCTCCGGAACAGCCGTTTTTGCCGTGACTCAGGACTCTGGAAGATGAAATAAACTCATTTTTAATTACTAGTTAAATTTTCTTTCCTGTTGCTGTCTAATCAGCGGATGCAAACATGTTTCATTATCATTCTTGCCTCTGTGTGTAACTATCACATACACATGTACACACACACACAGTGACAGAACAGTGGTTTGGTCTCACATTGTTTATTGGTAGAAAACGCGACGAGTCGTTTGAACGCACACATCAAACTCACTGTCATTCAGTGAAATGCAAACGTTTGTTTACACTCGAGTGGAAACAGTTCTAGAAACATTGACAGTAACGTAGTGGGTTGTACTTTCTCCAGTACAGAGTATTTGAAGTGCACTAATAACACTATTATTGAGTGAAGACGCTCTAGTTCACTACAGTCGGCTGCATGACGGGTTAATGACTGTTAATGACTGTTAATGACTGTTAATGACTGTTAATGACTGTTTGGCAAATGGAACTAAAAGGCAAAGTTCACACGAGTCAAAGCCTGGTTTTAGTACAAAAAATAGATATATAAACCATATACAAATACAAGGTGAACATCCACTGATCCACATCATCACATCTCCTGTGGCTGTGGTTCTGAAGGCGATGAGGCTCCTGGAGGTGGTGTCGGTCGCGAGGCTGCTCCTAAGGCTGCGCTTCAGGCTCAGCTTCAGCTTCAGGTTCAGCTTCAGGTTCAGGTTCGTCGTAGATGTAGCTGCCGACGCCGCCCGTGTTCACCCCTGAGGCAGAACACAGGCTTCAGACAACTGTCCCCTCACAAACACCGACCCAAACAAAGGAACAGGAACTGGACCCGTGGGAGAGGCTTCATAAAACGGTTCTGGAGTTGCTACAGTTCCCAAACATCCACAGGCTTCGTTCTCAGGAGTCCTCTTCGTCCTTCAGGCTTCACATCGACCTGCGGTTCTGATAAACATCTGTAGATCCACTATAGAGACCGGTGTTTCTGGCTTCTTACCTTTGGGTCCGAACAGAACCGCGTAGCAGGGTTTGTGGCAGTACGGCTGTCCATCGTGCTGCAACAAAGAGGACAACAGTTACTCATTTACAGCTGGACTGGACCTTTGGGCCCGGTTCCTTACCCTCTAAACTCTGGACTGGACCTTCGGGCCCGGGTCCTTTCAATTACATTTTACACTGGACCTTCGAGCCCTGTTCCTTACTCTCTACATTCTGGACTGGACCTTTGGTTCCGGTCCACATTCGGACCTCATGCTCCACTCACCTCTGCGTGGCTCCCAGCAGACAGAGTCTTGCTGCATCTCTCGCAGCGCAGACAGGGCCGGTGCCAGTTCTTTCCAAGCGACGACACCTTCTCAGCTGCACACACACACACACACACACACACACACACACACACACACACACACACACACACACACACACACACAGCAGCGCCATGGAGACGGTCACCATAGCAACCACAGCGGCTTACACATAGTCCAACACACGCTGACTCACCAAAATAAACGGTTTTGTTGCATCTGGGGCAGACGTCGGCTCCTCCAGAGAAGGAGGAGAAGCTTGCGGCTGAAAGTCAATGGTGAGTTATCATACTTCTCTGTATTATGTTATTATATTATCATCTTCACAGCAGGAGACTCATCTTTGTCTCCTTCAAACCTCTGCATTTGCGCGTCTTTGTATCAGTGCACTAATGGGATTGTTTACGTCACCTGAACCTCCGACCGAGCAGAGACTCCTCTTTTTCACTGTTCCTGTTTCTCACCCTTCACTGGTCCTCGCGCCGGCGCTCTCCTCTGCTGCTGCGCTCTGGCATCTGTTTCCACGGCGACGGCCGGGGGCGCCTCGCTGACGGGGGCGTCGTACGCGTAGGCGCCTGCTCCGCCGATGTTCACACCTGAGGCGACATCGGGTTCGTGAGCGCGGCCCAGCGAGCGGTCACGCTGTCGCTCGACTGAAACACGCACCTTTGGGTCCGAAGAGCGCGGCGTGGCACGGCTTGTGGCAGAACGGAGTCCCATCGTGCTGCAAAGCAGGAAACCGGGGTGAGAGGAAGAACCCGGTCCGGAACCACAGCGGAGACAGGTTAAGGCTGTTTGGACCGGATCCATTCAAAGCGTTTCTACGTTCACGCTGTGCTGCTCATGAGCTGGTGGTGGACAGCGATGAGGTGTCACATCCACAGACAGAACCACTGCCTCCTGCTGAGCTCAGACATGAGATCCTCTCAGAGGACACTGTGAAACAGGCCGTACCTCAGCGTGACCTCCCGGGTTCAGCGTCTTGTTGCAGCGCTCGCACTTCAGACAGAACTTGTGCCAGTCTTTGCCCAGAGACGACACCTTCTCGGCTGTGAGGACAGAGGAGACAGGCGTCAAAGTGACGTTAAAGGACGTGGACCGGGTCCTGAACGCATCTCTGCTCAGGCTGTCGTCCTCCTCAGCGTTTCAGCTCTCGGGCCGTGACCTCCGCCCTCAGGCCGTGACCTCCGCCCTCAGGCCGATGCCGCCGCCCACTTTCTCTGTCTGGCGTCGCCCCAAAACACTGCCGCAGACGCCTGAGGCCTGACACAGCGAGACGCTTCCTGTTCAGGCTCAGCCGCTGCCCTGTCACTGATACGAGCAGGAGGCAGCACTGATGGAGGACTGTGAGCTCAACGAACCCCAAAGAACATGTCAGTGAGCGAGAACGCGCTCAAAACCGGTCCAACAATCGATAAACACAACATAACACAACATGCAGCCGGAAACAACGGCTCAAACTGAAATAGACTCAGAGACGTCATTCAACAGAAGCCGAACGAGGACAGAACAAAGGGAAAATCAATCCAAAGTCTGTGGAATCAATCAATTATTCAGCATCTGCTTTGAAATAAGAAGCACCATCAGCAGATGGGGATGAACACAGGTTGAGACGGCACCACTGAAGCATCGTCCAGTCGGAGCTGGAAGCAGCTTCTTATCACCTCTTCAATCCTTTTCTCCATCTCATCCACTCACAGGAGGAGGGACGTTATGAACACATGAATGGAAAGTTCAGATTGTGAGTAATGATGGTTTTAATTATGCTGATGGATCACTGTGAATCAGTTGTTCAACCGCTAAAAGCAAAAAAAACCAGCTTTAACATTTATTTAACTTAATAATTAATTTAATTAATAATTATTAATAATTGATTTATTAATAAAACTATAAATGAAAAGGAATGAATCCATAACTGTCGCGTCTCCTGTACATTTGCTGATTATCTTAATGGACCTGCATCGGTTCGGGCTCCAGACTCCTATGAATAAGGATGAATCGGATCTCCACCCTCCGCCTCCGCTCACGCTGCCGTGCGGCCTCTGCGGCGCCGCTCGCCGACCTGCACACTTACCGAAATACACGGTCTTGTCGCACTTCGGACATTTCGACGCCATGTTCGTCCAGAACAGAGAGGAGAGCGAGGTCTGAGCGGTCCACGGTTCGAATGCGAACGCACCTCAGAGGATGGAGCCGGTGATGAGGAGGCTGGTGTCGGGAGCGCGCATCCTGCCTCCGCCCCGTCTCCTTCATTTACATAACCCCGCCCCGATGACGTCATACCTAGAAATAAAATGGTAACACTTTTAAATCCTACTGTTCAGATGATGATAAGTCGAGACGTGGGTTCATGGGTATTGTAGTTTGTATTGATCGTATTGAACCGCTGCCTGTATTTTATGAATTTTTGTTCCGCTCTGTTTGTTTCCTCTTGTGGTTGTCAGGCAGCACGCTGCTCCCAGGGAATGTTAAGTGATGGTCTGCTGCTCTGAACATTCCTGGCACTGAGATAATAGCTGACATGCTTGTGTGTAATTAAGAATAGAACATATTAAATATTAAACCTGTTTCTACAAAAGCATGAAGGAGACGCCACCAAAAAACCCAAGCGTCTGCAGGTTGAACCAGACTCTGACTCTGCAAAGGTCGAGGAACATCAGACGATGGAGCTAAATGTTTGCTCGTGGGATTTTCCTTCCTCCATCTGAGACTCAATGAAATAAACACACATAAATAGATCCAGCAAAGATGGAAACTGTGGCACCTTTCTCACCATTAGGGCTCTTGGGTCTGAAAATGCACTAATCTTAAAATGACCAGGGCGTCAGTGGCTCTGTACCTGTGTCTGTACCTGTGTCTGTACCTGTGTTTGTACCCGTGTTTGTACCTGTGTTTGTACCTGTGTCTGTACCTGTGTTTGTACCTGTGTTTGTACCTGTGTCTGTACCTGTGTTTGTACCTGTGTCTGTACCTGTGTTTGTACCTGTGTTTGTACCTGTGTTTGTACCTGTGTTTGTACCTGTGTTTGTACCTGTGTTTGTACCTGTGTCTGTACCTGTGTTTGTACCTGTGTTTGTACCTGTGTCTGTACCTGTGTCTGTACCTGTGTTTGTACCTGTGTCTGTACCTGTGTCTGTACCTGTGTTTGTACCTGTGTTTGTACCTGTGTTTGTACCTGTGTTTGTACCTGTGTTTGTACCTGTGTTTGTCACTGACATCAGCAGTGATGGAAGTCAGGGCTTTAAAGGCTGGAATGAAGACATGCATGAATGAAGACCTCTGGCTGACGTGTGGTTTTACACATAGACAGTCACCAAGCTTTTCTAAGATTCATGCAGACGTCACATCTTTACTAACTTGGTTTGAATGTCACAATAAGAGCTCCTGGTCGTTTACAGGCATCCGTTCACCTGCGCTTTGTCTCGTCCACAGCAGAATGTCTGGACGGCGGCAGAGAAACGTTTGTGCTTCCAGCACCAGAACTGCAGTCTGGACCCAGGAGACTGTGAGGCACCACAGGCTGAAGACGAGCAGGAGGATCTCAGTCAGGAGATGATGATGAAGATGCTCGTTCTGAAGCAGGAAGCAGCGCCTTTCTGGATCCTCCTCATGAGGAGCGTCACTGCAGTTTGTTGGTTCACGCTGCAAATGTGAAGTGAAGTGATCAAAGGTTCTCGTGATCATGCTTCAACTGACTCTAACCTGACAAATGCATCCAAGCTGTTACTATTATTAGCTTATTTGCTGTTGTCTGTTGTCAGTGATGCTTCTTTTCCACTTTGAACGGATTTCAGACTTTGCTCATGAATCAGTAACACGTCACTGACGCTGAGGACCACAGTGAGTGAGAGCAGAGGAAGCTCAGCCAGTGGAGCCTGTCGTCTGCATCACTGCGTCTCCGCTCAGGTTCCAGAGCGACGTCTCCCAGAACTCTTCTAGTGGAGGTTCCTCTGAGTCCTGGGAACGCGTTGGCGTCGTCCTCCGTCTCCTGAAGCGCGTTCACAGTCGCTCTCTGTCTTTCAGCGCCCATTCACCGTCATCTTGCTGGAACCCAGAGTTTAGACACATATGAGCTGAGTGAACGCCCCACGAGCGAAGGAGAGGAAATAAAGGGAGAGGAGGTGAGTCAAGGCCGCGTTGGCTCTCACGTCACAGACTCGTTTAGATGGAAGGAAAGAGGCAGAATCCGGATGGACGGATTCACATACGCAGACGGTTTTATTTCTGATCGCGATGCTTCCTTCAACAGGTAAGAACGAATCGAACTCACATTTAATAAAGAAACTACACGTAAATAAAGACTAAAAGCACAAGTATTTGTAACTGGTATCTTTTGATCAGATCTTTTTTCGCTGACTCGACAGCATCGACTGAACGGCGCTCACTCGCTGTCAGGATCGGAACGACTCAGACTTTAAGTTGTGCGAATGTGAAGCAGGACGAGGCCGACTGTGAAGGCGTCACTGGTGGTTTAGCTCAGGACACGCGAGGACGGCGCTGTGTGAACACGGGCGGTGGCTCAGACAGACTGAGGGTCACAGAGCGCTGTTCTCTGGTTGCAGAGGAGGTCACGGGTTCTACACCTGCAGACGGTCCAGTGGATCAGAACATGAACGGGGAGAAGACGCGATGGTTCAGCACCAGTGAGTCATTAATGAGTTGAGCCACGTTAATAACAGCTATGACCTCAGAACTTACACAGAACACACTCACATCCCTGTAACAGCACGCGTTCTCACCAGATCCCTCTTATTTAACTGCAGAACCATCAGGAAAGACCAGTGAACTGGACCCAACAACAGAGAAGCGTCCACCAGAACCCCCTGGAGGTGACGCTCGTGCCTCTCTCTCCTCTCTGAACGACGTGTGATTGTCAGAAAGCACTATTTTCATCATCACTATTCCAGCAGAGCCTCAGACACATTAGACGTTCTTTAAACAGTCTAAACTCCATTGTTTTAGCTTTGTGATATTTTCTGTAATATTTACAATATTTCCGTTTCTGCCACAGTTTGAAAAATGAATGTCATGGATTCAATAAATCAAAGCATGTTTTATTGATTGTTTTATTTTGTTAATTTGTTAGCGATATGCTGTTTTGGGTCTATGTTGGTTCTTTGACCTCGTTCTTAGTTTGCCTTTTGTTCGTTAGTGATACACTGTTCGGGTCTACGTTCTTCTTTGCATTTGTGCAGCCATTCTGTTCTTTCATGCTGTTTGTTTTTGCCTGCTGCGTGCTAATAAACAGTGATTGACCATCCGGGCGTTTTATTTGTGTTGCTTCTCTTACCGTCGGCGGCCGTGGGTCGTAACAGCTGGAACAGTGATGATTTAGACTGAGTGGAGACTAGTCTCTGTAAAGGGTGGGGGTCCGGGAGCACGGCCGCTGGTTGACAGCGTGTCTCCTGAACGGCGCTGCCAGTGTTGATCCTCTCCACCAGAGCTGGTGCTACTCATAACCCTGGTGTCTGAGCTTTTAAGCCCTGCCTTGTTTAGTTTAGTTCAGCCTGTAGTTAAGATCCCTTTAGTTCTTAGCTGGCGTGGCTCAATCCCACCGTGGCTCCGGCCCTGTGCCTTGAATGTACAGTTGTGATGGAGTCGTTCATGCAGACAGAGGCAGATCCTCATCTTTCCCTCGTCCAATGAGAGCGCAGTTATTCGCTCCTCCTCCACTTCTGCTTCCAGAGTCTGTTTAACACTCATCACCCCAGTTTGTAACAAATTGTTCCAAAATGATAAAACAGCATTTCGCTAAAACTGTATGAAAAATTTATTTATTTTCTAGTGCTTTTCCCGTTCGGAGTCGCTGGAGCCTTTCCCAGATTGCTGAGGGGAGGAGGCGGAAAACATCCTGAACAGGTCAGAGCCACAGTGAGACAAACAACCATTCACACACACACCTACGGGCAATGGAGAGAAGCCAGTTGACCTAATCGCTTTTTTGACGTCTTTGTACTGTGTGAGGAAGCCGGAGAACCCACGAGAACAGGGGGAGAACATGCAAACTCCACAGAAAGGCAGTCCCGCCCTGGGAATCGTACCCACACCCTTCTCGCTGTTGTCATGAACCTGGGCTGTTTCTGTGTTTTCTGGTTTGTCATGTTCATTTCCTGTCTTATTTTGCTGTTCCCGGTCTTGGTTCCTGTCTGCTTCAGTTTGGTTCACTTAGTCATGTGTTTACTTCCTGTTTCATTTTCATGCACTTCCGCTTCTGTCCTGTCTTGCCTAGTTCACCTTTGTCTCCTGTCATGTCATCACCAGCTGTGTCTCATCATCAATCACCTCCCTGCATTTAAGCACCTGCACGTCCCTTTGTTCTCTGTCAGTTCGTTGTTTGTTGTGTGCTCAGTTGTCGGATCCACCGTTTGTATCCATGTAAGTGTTCTGGTTTTGCTTTGACTCGTGCCTGCCCTGACTGCGCTTGCCTTGTCCCTGCCTGTACCTCTGCCTGGATACCGTGACCCTCGGTTTTTGACTACTGCCTGCCCGACTTCTGTTTTGCCTGCCGTTCTTGGGTAATGTTGAATAAACTCTGTTCATCTCCGTCGTTCTCATAGTTCACTTCATCGTCATCACACACCTGGAAAACAACAAGCTGAGCTTCAGTCTGTGGTTGAACTGAACTGTTGTCGGCTTCATTCAGACTCAGATCAGCTGTGGTGGAAATTTTCCATAAAGAAGCAGATGAGAGAGTTGTCCTTTTGTGCGATTTATTGAAATAATAAAGAAAATAAAAGTAATGGGGAAAGCAAATCAAAAAGAAAAGAAAACCAGCTGGGGAGATCAGTGCACACACCACGGAGGTGTGATGCAAAGAGCCCACGATCCTCAAGTTGCTTCTGCCTTTTAACCTTTTTCCCTGGACCTGGTGGAATCTCCTTATCACACTGTTGGTGAAGATGTTCATATTACACAGGGAATACACAAGGTTACAGCCTTGGGTCTGGTGAGGCATCAGACAGAAAGGAGCCAGAGCCCAGGGTTGAAAGGCAGACTCAGGCCATGAACAATCGGTCACCTTGAGAGGGAGATAGATTGTCTGTCTGAGAATGTTCAGTTCTGGGTCTAATCAACAAGTACAGAATGCATGGTCACTATACAGAGTCAGAAATGAACACAAAAGCATTAAAGTACAATTTTTCCATTACATCAGCCTGATTTCATTCTGCACTGATTCATTCTTTTATTTGATAATGTGTCATTTGTTGATCAGAAGTCAGACCAGGTCATGGACTCTGTAACTGGTCGTAGACCTTAAACTTACACAGATTTTTTCCATCTGCTTCTTGTTTCCTGATGAGACAAAGACAAATCGGGTCCAGTTCAGCGTCAGTAGAACCAATAACAGCACAAATGTTCCTGTGAATGTTCTGACCCTTAGTTCTCGTCCACATGTTGACGGTAACAACAGAAATGATCAGCGCTGCTAAAGCCACAGACACCATGATGGACCTCAGCACATGAGGGAAACCTGCAAACAATGAAGCACGTGTTCAAATGTTCTGTTCCAGCTCCAGTGTTCAGGAGCCAGAACAAATCCTGGTTCTGGTGCCGTCTGTGCCCGATGTGACAGAAGCTGCTCGGCAGCGTCTCACTGCAGGCGACTGTGGTTCAGTCCAAGCTCATGACCTGCAGCTGGTCTCTGGACACATGGACTGAGGAGCTGAGCCTCGGTTCTGCAGGTCTGTGCTGGTTCTGATGAGTCAGCAGACGTCTCCAACTAAGCTACACTAAGACCTGATGCAACGAAACACAAACAGCTCAAAGCTCTGAAAACCCACTGACAGAAGTAAATGTGATACAGAACCTGTGTGAGGGTCTGGGTCGGTGCTGGTTGTCTCTGCTGATGCTTTGGTTCCTGTTGTGTCGCCTGAACAACAGCGACATGAAGCCAAGTCAACAGTGACACTAAGCAACAAAGCGTGTGACCAGTGAGATGGTCAGTACCCTGTGGTTTGGTTGGGTCACGTCTGCTGGTGGAGGAGACCACGTCTGAGGGTTCTGGAGGTGTTGGTTCAGTAGCAGTCGCTGATCGTCTGAAGGGAAACGTCTCCTTCCTCCCCTCATCATCGGTCACTTCACACGTCAGTGAGTCTGAAAGCGTCTGAAGCTGAGATGTGGTGAACGTCACAGTAGCAGAACAGTCACTCTGTGACTGTGTGTTAGTTTTCAGCCACTTCACTGTGTGTCTGCATGGACCATATCTCTGCACAAAGCAGCGTAAAGTCACCTCATCTGTGTTCTGATGTTCAGAGTCTGGAGACGATGATTGAGACACAAAGACAAGAGTGAAATGAACTTCACTGGTTCAGAATTATTAGAACGGTTCAGTTCATTGATGTAAATACTCACTAGAAACAACAGACAAGTCAACGTGAGCATCTCCACCTATTTGTTCTGATCCATCAAACTGTCTGCAGACGTAAAGACCTTCATGCTGATGTGTGACCTTCTCTACAACCAGAGAACATTTGTCTGTGACTCTCAGTCTGACTGGTTTAGATGCAGCTGCTTCTTTAATCTTTCCATGTTCAAACAGTGAAACTGCTGATGAACGTCCTGATTCACTGAACAGCCACGTAGTTTTGTCACATTGATGCTGATCATAGATCATGTTCCCACAGGGTAAAGTGACGTCGTCTCCAGGTCTCACAGTGAAGCGGTAAAACTGTCCAGTTACTGTTAAGACAAAGACAGAGAGGAATGAATGTGATGTCACCTCCATAGTCTGAGTCTTCATGTGTTTGTAGTCCAACGTTAGAGCCCAGTTCAACCTGAGCTTCATTCACTGCTGGAGCAGAACCAACAGGAAGCTGCAGGTTGGAGCAGGTCTGATGGACGCTGCTGTGACAGCAGTCATTCATCATCATAATAAACACAGACACTGATCCATCAGCACAAACGTGAAGATAAAGGGAAAATACTCACTGGAAACAACAGAGAGAAACACAGAGTCTCCTCCTAGACGTCGTCCTGATGCATCAAACTGTCTGCAGACGTAACGACCCACATCCTGAACTAAGACCTGCTTTATGACCAGAGAACATTTCTCTGTGAGCCTCAGTCTGTTTGATTTAGATTTGGCTGCTTCATGAATCTTCCGATGTTCAAACAATGTAACTGATGATGAACCACTCCTCATCCAGGTGATTCCATCACACTGATCCAGATGTTTTAACCCGTTTCCACAGGTTAAAGTGACGTCATCTCTTTGTCCGACAGTGACGTGTAGATTCTGTCCTGATGACGACGATGATGATGATGATGACAATGATGATGATGATGATGATGATGATGAACAGACAGAAATGTTCATTCAGATCAAATCGTTGTTTCTGCTCTTTCAGTCTCAGTTCTGAACTGATCTCTGTAACAGTAAACATCCTAACGTCTGTGTTAGAGGTGATTCTAGGATTCTTACCTGTGACGTGAAGCATCAGAACCAGAACTAAAGACGCTTGAATCCATCTGAGTTCAACCATCCTGCTTCTCGTCTCTTCTTCAACGTCTGACAGACTCAGTGAAGTCGTTTCCTCTCATTGACCAGTTGAGGCGTCGCTTCCTCTAAATGACTTCATCAAATATTTTTTTTTTCTGTTCTCTCAACTCTTCATTTTATTAAAGATGTAACGTTTTAACTCCAGGAAAAAATAAAATACTTCAACACGTGATGGTGACGATAGGAAACAAACAGCAAAACGTTTATTTACTGTTTATCAGAAAACAAAGAGGCTCGATGACGTTTGACATCACATCAACTGTGTGGAGGGAGAGAAGTTAAGTCAAGTTACTGATCTGAGATCAGTTCTCATTATAGCTACAAACACATGTTTGCGTGTGAGCTGAGTGGAAACGTTAAACTAAGAAGCTGATATCATCACATAAAACGGACGTGTGGTTAACACCTGAATGTTTAACTTCATGTTTTTAAGAAACGAAAAGTTTACGTTTAGAGGAAGCGACACCTCAACTGGTCAATGAGAGGAAACGACTTCACTGAGTCTGTCAGACGTTGAAGAAGAGACGAGAAGCAGGATGGTTGAACTCAGATGGATTCAAGCGTCTTTAGTTCTGGTTCTGATGCTTCACGTCACAGGTAAGAATCATAGAATCACCTCTAACACAGACGTTAGGATGTTTACTGTTACAGAGATCAGTTCAGAACTGAGACTGAAAGAGCAGAAACAATGATCTGATCTAAATGAACATTTCTGTCTGTTCATCATCATCATCATCATCATCATCATCATCATCATCATCATCGTCATCATCATCGTTGTCATCAGGACAGTATCAACACGTCACTGTCAGAGAAAGAGATGGCGCCACTTTAACCTGTGGAAACGGGTTAAAACATCAAGATCAGTGTGATGGAATCACCTGGATGAGGAGTGGTTCATCAACAGTTGCATTGTTTGAACATGGGAAGATTCATGAAGCAGCCAAATCTAAATCAAACAGACTGAGGCTCACAGAGAAATGTTCTCTGGTCATAAAGCAGGTCTTAGTTCAGGATGTGGGTCGTTACGTCTGCAGACAGTTTGATGCATCAGGACGACGTCTAGGAGGAGACTCTGTGTCTCTCTCTGTTGTTTCCAGTGAGTATTTTCCCTTTATCATCACGTTTGTGCTGATGGATCAGTGTCTGTGTTTATTATGATGATGAATGACTGCTGTCACAGCAGCGTCCATCAGACCTGCTCCAACCTGCAGCTTCCTGTTGGTTCTGCTCCAGCAGTGAATGAAGCTCAGGTTGAACTGGGCTCTAACGTTGGACTACAAACACATGAAGACTCAGACTATGGAGGTGACATCACATTCATTCCTCTCTGTCTTTGTCTTAACAGTAACTGGACAGTTTTACCGCTTCACTGTGAGACCTGGAGATGACGTCACTTTACCCTGTGGGAACGTGATCTATGATCATGATCAATGTGACAAAACTACGTGGCTGTTCAGTGGATTAGGACGTTCATCAGTAGTTCCACTGTTTGAATATGGAAAGATTAATGAAGCAGCTGCATCTAAACCAGTCAGACTGAGAGTCAAAGAGAAATGTTCTCTGGTTGTAGAGAAGGTCACACATCAGGATGAAGGTCTTTACACCTGCAGACAGTTTGATGGATCAGAACAAATAGGTGGAGATGCTAACGTTGACTTGTCTGTTGTTTCCAGTGAGTATTTACATCAATGAACTGAACCGTTCTAATAATTCTGAACCAGTGAAGTTCATTTCACTCTTGTCTTTGTGTCTCAATCATCGTCTCCAGACTCTGAACATCAGAACACAGATGAGGTGACTTTAAGCTGCTTTGTGCAGAGATATGGTCCATGCAGACACACAGTGAAGTGGCTGAAAACTAACACACAGTCACAGAGTGACTGTTCTGCTACTGTGACGTTCACCACATCTCAGCTTCAGACGCTTTCAGACTCACTGACGTGTGAAGTGACCGATGATGAGGGGAGGAAGGAGACGTTTCCCTTCAGACGATCAGCGACTGCTACTGAACCAACACCTTCACCTCCAGAACCCTCAGACGTGGTCTCCTCCACCAGCGCTACTAAACCACCACCAACACCAACACCAACACCAACAACAACACCAACAACACCAACAACAACAACAACACCAACAACAACAACAACAACAACAACACCACCACCACCAACACCAACACCACCAACAGCAACAACAACAACAACAACAACAACAACAACAACAACAACAACAACAACAACAACCAGCACCGACCCAGACCCTCACACAGGTTCTGTATCTACTGCGTCTGTGCATTTAATGGTGCAGCATTCATCAGTTTTCTGTCTAAGCTGGTGTTCGTCTGTGTGTTTCTCATTGTTGTTGCTCATGAGGTTAAATTCTCTCATCAGATCAGTCTCACTGGTTCATTATTGTGGCTGTTTGTGTAGCAGCATTTCTGTTTACCGTTGTCGTCATCATTGTGTGGAAGAAACGTAAAGGTGAGAAAACGTTTAAACGTTTAAAACCCAGATTTTCACTTCAACAGTAGCATTCAATTCTTTTTTGTCTGTTTAGGAAACAAAACACAAACTGATGAGAAACGCGGTGAGTTTGAACCAACACAACCACTGAATCTAACTTTCAGGAACTAAAACCTTTGTTGAGCAGTGACTCCGTTTTGTTCATTTCTGTCACGTTAGTCCTTCTGCTCAGTTGGAGCTGAGTCTCATTTAAGTCAGTTCAGTGGACGCGCTCTGAACCCATGTCTCTGTGTGTAGGTTGATCCTGAGGGTGGAGTTCATTACGCCTCCATCCGCTACAGCAGGAAGCTCCGATCTAAAGCCCGGGTAGGAGCTAAGGTACTGAACTAAGAAGTGCTTTCAGTCCAGTTATTACATTTCTCTCCACAGTCATTAAGTCATTAATTGTTCTGATTCCTGTCTGTCAGTCACTGTTTATTCTCTGACTTGTGATTAATGACGTTTCCCTTCAGGGTAAACGAGCTGATGATGATGATGATGATGATGCTGTGACCTACGCTTCCTGCTCCACTGATCCCAGCCTCCTCTACGCTACCATCAACCAACCATGAGAGTTTGTTATTGTGAGCTCACGAGGGTCCAGCTTATTATTACAGGTTTATTAGTGCAGGTGTTGTCTAATTGTGCTGTTTCTGGCTTAACCTAGTTGCCAAACGATAATACACTGATTCTAATCAATCAGGGACCCAGTCCTGGTCCCTGAGGACCTCCGTTCCACTCGCATGCTGTGGTGTTTTTACTGTGTGAGCTTCCACAGAACCAGATTCAGCCAACGCCTCTAAACCTGGTGCAGCTTTGCTCACATTCACACCATCCACAGCCTGGCTGCATATAGAAACCACTGACACCCCCTCCTCCTCCTCCTCTTCCTCTTCGCTGCCTGTGAACAGGTCTTATCTGATGCCCCCATGATGTCAGTCGTACACTAGGCCTTATTTTACATCTGATCATTAGCATGAAACCTCTTCTTTCTGAGGCTGAGCAAATAAATTGTCGGTGGGAAAGTAGAGACTGTGACGTCTTCAGATCAGTTCCAGTGTCATGAGTTCCTTTAATCTCAAACTCTGTACGAGACATTTGACTTGTTTCCTGCTCTTGGTTTTGTTTTATTATCATTTTCATGTATATCAGTGTATTTGCTTAAACGTACAGCGCTAATAAAGCATCAGAAGAAGTACAGACTTTGTCGTTGTGAGCAGACGTCTTCACATCTTGGATCAATCTATTCATAATCATAGATTTCTTTAATGTGTTCAGGACAAGTTCATCACAATAAATAACTAAATAACTTTCAATTAAGCTATAAATGCGCAAGAAGCAGAACCTCCTCTACTGAGTCTCTGTTCATCAGACCTGATGACAGCAGCGTTTCATCCTCTCACCAGATGGTGGCGCCACATCATTTACGCCGGCCTCAGAGATGACGTCATCACTCACCGCATCACCGTAGCTAATGCCTGAAAGAAGCTTCTGATGCTTCATCGGGTCGATGAGAACTGAAACTACAGCTGCTACCAGTGAACTGGGCAAAACATCCATCATCTCACATAAAACAGTTTACACCATTTACAGCAACAACTTCCTTCAGTTCAAACACTGGATATATATTTTACAAATTTGAAAAGGTTTGGAATTATTAGATTCAGAATGAAGTCAGACCAGCGTCTGTGACCATGAGGTGGAACTACAGCATCTCATCCTCATCAGTCACTTTATGAGGTGAGCAGATGTGTCCTCACACAGACGTGGAGCTGCAGTAATTAGTGTGTGGACCATGAGTAAACTGTGGTAATGTTCAGAACAAAGGGCTGCCAGACACGCTGCTTCAAAGCCTGTGTGACAGAACACGAGCTAGAACATTAACCCAGAACCCAAACCTGCAGCTGCTGGAGACACATTTAGAGAAAAGGTGTGAGTTGGTTCTAAAGCCACTTAAATGAATGAATATTAATAATGTCACTGCTGAACCTCCCATGAATGAGACTAATCACATCATTAAACCCACAAATGGGCCAATTTCTCCATTATTCCTCCATCAGACCGTGACCCAGTTCAAAGACCCAATCAGGGGCCAGAGCAGATCTCCTGAGCCAATCAGACGCCGGGCTCCTCCCCCTGCTCGCATAGTAATGAGGCAGCATATTAAGGCAGGAGAGGAGCTGGAGGAGCTGCAGCCGCTCAGTGTGTCTGGACATCACCGCCTCTCCAGCCTTCACCATGGTCGACGCCTTCTGTGCCACTTGGAAACTGGTCGACAGTGAGAACTTCGACGAGTACATGAAAGCGCTGGGTGAGTAACAGCTGATAACAGAGATGCACAGAGCTTGAACGCGGGAGCTGAGCCGCTGTGTTTGACCTGCAGGCGTGGGCTTCGCCACCCGGCAGGTGGGGAACGTGACCAAGCCCACCGTGATCATCAGCCAGGAGGGCGACAAGGTGCTGATCCGCACCCAGAGCACCTTCAAGAACACAGAGATCTCCTTCAAGCTGGGAGAGGAGTTCGACGAGAGCACGGCGGACGACAGGAGCTGCAAAGTAAGTGGAAGTCGTTAAAAAGCAGTTGGACCGAGGATGCGACGCATCGTAACGCATGGCGCTCAGTCCACAGTGAGTCTGGATGGAGACAAGCTGGTCCACGTCCAGAAGTGGGACGGCAAAGAGACCAAGTTCGTCCGGGAAATCAAGGACGGGAAGTTGATCATGGTGAGACGCCGCTGACGCTGATTAACGTCCCGTTGAAGCGTTCGGATTCACTGAATTAAAGCTTTGAACCTGTCTTTTTGTCGCCGCTGCAGAATTTGACCTTTGAGGACGTCCACGCGGTGCGAACGTACGAGAAGGCGTGAGTCCCAGACGCACGTCCTCCACATCGGCTGCTCCTGATTTTATAAACATTGACAGACTGTTGGTTGTGCTCCTCATGTAAACGGCCTCAGGCTGCACATTTTCTAAGGTTTTTATATGAATACGTCTTTACAAGCCTGTGTGAAACATGAAATAAAGAAACAGTGAACGTTCGTGTCTCATGAGTTTGTTGTAAAAGCTCCGTCACATAATCTGGATGAATGAAGGTTTGGGCTGGACGCTGACCTCTGACCTCTGACCTGCATAGAACAGAACAGCCTGAAACATGAGAAACCAACTGAACCCTGTTGCTCAGTGGCTGCGTAGAAGGTTTTTAATTACACCGTTTCTTGTGTAACATTCATGGATCAGACTTTATCGTCTGTCCCAAAGCGAAGCTGTTATTACCTCCTCACAGAAAACCGGCTTCATCTGCTTTCATTAGTTGTAGGTCAAATCAGTGCAGTAGTAAAAGTATGAGCACACTGGTAAAAGTACTACAAATTCAAGTAAAAATACTAATGACAGAATAGAATAGAATGCATTTATTAGTCCCACAGCGGGGAAATTCATTGACAGCAGGAGTTAATGACACGCTGCTTATTAAAAGTCTAATCTTTATTCCGTAGTTTATTCGTTCAAGTGAAGCTGGTGTCATTAGTTTAATACATCAGTAAATGCTCTTATTTACCTGCCAGGAACCGTCCGTCTTCCTAAGCCCCGCCCCCCAAACATCAAAACAGGGAAGTCACGTGACCGCGCCGACCGCGGACTTCCTGTTTTCACAGCGGGACACTGACCCGTCGGGTTCCGTAGCTGAGACGCAGCTTCTGTCAGGTTCTGCCGAACCTCGCTGTAAAATGCTGGAGCTCCACACGTTCGTGCTGCTCTGCTGCTCCGCGGCTCCGCTCTGGGCGGCACCGACCCGAAGCCACCTGCCGCCGGGCACAGGTGAGACCAGAGCCGAGCCTGGTTCTGCTGGTTCCGCAGGTTCTGCTGAGGCTGTGGAACATCTCCTCCTATAGGTTTTAACGAACGTGTCAAGTTTTCCTTTTGGACCTTTCACTTGTGTTAGTTCTACTTTAAAATGGTGATTTAAAGTGTTAAACTTTCATTGTGTCAGTAAGTTATTTTCCAGTTTAAATGGGACGTTCCTAAACCAAAGTGAGCTCGGGTTTCACTGGACCTCCCCCTCCGTGTCCAGCCAGGTTCTGGCACATCACCGACCTCCACCTGGACCCCAGCTACCACCTGGGCCCGGATCCCACCACGGTCTGCTTGTCGTCCAAAGGAGCGGCGGCCTCCGGCGCCGGCGTGTTCGGGGACTTCCTGTGCGACTCTCCGTTCAGCCTCATCCGGTCCGCCTTCACCAGCATGGCGGCGCTCACGCAGCCGCAGGACTTCATCATATGGACCGGGTCAGTGGAACCGCTGGGAGTTCAGCCTCTCATAGGAACAATATGTGCGGCTTTGCGGTAGTTTCACATCCTCATTCCGGTGTTCGGACCGGAGCGTGACGCAGCTGAATTCCTCCCGACCCGTGATCAGGCGACAAAGACAGGCAGGTTCTGCTGCTTCAGGGTCTGAGGACCGGTGCCACTCGCCAGGCTTCATTACTGTTGGACTGTGAATCCTGGAGGACACGAGGTGAGAAGTGTCACTTGCTGCTGGAGACCAGAACCACAGCTCCGCTCTGTGCTTTATTGTTTCCTGTGGTTTGAGGTTGAGCAGCCAAATGAGCCGCAGTCATCACAGTTCTGTAGCGTGATCCTCACCTGGACTCAGGTGCAGCCGGTTCTCTGTGTTCTGAAGGAAAAGACATGACAGAACATAGAACGCTGCAAGCTTCAGTTCCCTCAGCGCTGCATTAATTACGCTGCTTTGAAGGACTCCCTGGGGGAGGATTGGGCCCAGTTTAGCTGAGCTCTGTTGTAGTTGGGTTCTGTAGCACAGGTTCCTCTTTCTTACGTCGTCACAACAGGAGTCACGTGCTTTATTATAACTCTGACGTACGATCGTGCGAAGCTTCGCGCCCGCTCTGCTTTAATAGATTTACTCCCGTCTCCCACAGAGACAGCCCCCCTCACGTCCCTGTGGACAAACTCTCCACGGACGCGGTGGTGCAGGTGATCGCTAACATGACGCACACCCTCAGGCAGCACTTCCCCCAGCTCACCGTCTACCCGGCGCTGGGGAACCACGACTACTGGCCCCAGGTAGCGTTTCAGCAGCAGCCGTGAGTCCGACAGCGTCCTGGTGACGGAGGACTTCTGGTTTGTCTGTGTTGCAGGACCAGATGCCCGATTCCACCAACGCCGTGTACGAAGCTGCTGCTGAGCTGTGGAAACCGTGGCTGCAGCCGGAAGCTCTGTCCACGCTGTCGCGAGGTAACGGCTGGCGAGGAACGCGTCGGGTCTGAAGCTTCCAGAGCTGCAGAAGGCAGAGTTTAGGTCCAAATGAGGAAGGAGCACGTGTAATAATAAAATAATACAAATCTATTAGACTTAATATTATTAGAATGAACATGAGACAGGAGTCAAACTCCTTCCTGCGCCGGTCACTATGTAACGTGTTTATTGTCTGGAAGCAGTAATTAAACAGGTGATCGCCTCAAACAGCCATGAGCAGTGATAATGTGGTTTCTGCAGAGTGACATTAAACTCCACGTGTTCAGTTCAGTAACGGGCCGCTCCGCTCCGCTCCTGTAGGAGGCTTCTACTCGCAGCTGGCCCGGCCCGGCCTGCGCATCCTGAGTCTCAACACCATCCTGTACTACGGGCCCAACCGCGCCACCAGGAACGCGACGGACCCGGCTGGACAGTTCAAGTGGCTGGAGGCGACTCTGCAGGACGCGGCTCGGAACCAGGAGAAGGTCCAGGTCATTGCGCGTAGACCGCTGCTCTGGTCAGCGCTGCTCTGTTCACCGGGACCCTTGTGCCGCAGGTTTACATCATCGCCCACGTTCCCGTGGGCTTCCTGCCGTTCGCCAGCGGCACCACCGCCATGAGGGCCGGCGCCAACGAGCGGCTGGTCTCCGTCTTCAGGCGCTACAGCCACGTGATCGCGGGGCAGTTCTACGGCCACACGCACCGCGACAGCGTCATGGTGCTGCTGGACCGGCGAGGTGCGACGGGACGGGACGGGTCCGGAGCGCGCGCTGGGTCACAGAAGCGGCTGAGCCCGTTCGCTTTGCTTTGCAGGTGAAGCGGTGAGCTCGGCGTTCGTGGCCCCGGCGGTGACGCCCATCAGGAACGTTCTGGAGGCGTATTCCAACAACCCGGCCTTCAGAACCTACTGGTACCACACCGGAGACTACTCGCTGAGGGTAGGTTCCTCTGCATGAGGTTGATGTGAAGAACGCGTGGTCACAGATTAGACAAGCGTGACTTTGAGTGATTAATCACGGCGCCGCTCACACAAAGCGGCCGCTGGCACTGAGTCCCGCGTCCTCTCTGCTCTGAAGGACGTCTGGCAGTACTTCTTGAACCTGACGGAAGCCAACCAGAAACAAAGGTCTGACTGGAGGCTGGAGTACGTCATGAGCGAGGCCTTCGGGCTGACGGACCTGCAGCCACGCAGCCTGCTGCAGCTGGGCCTGAGCCTGCTGCCGGCCCCGCTCCAGAACCTTCCCCACGTACTTCAGCCACTACATGGTGGACTACGACCGCAGCATCACGTGTGAGGGCGAGTGTCAGCTGCGGCAGGTGTGCGCCGTGCTCCACATGGACCGGCCGTCCTACTCCAAGTGCGTCTCAGAGCGGCGAGCGGGTTTCTCTCAGCTCTGATCACGACTCCTTGTGATGATTCCACTTGTTTATCGAGGATGATCAAGGCGTTTGAGGGTCTCATGATTTGGTTGGACACACAGCTGCCTGATTAGTGTGTTGATCCACGTACTGTATGATTGTATTAATTGTGTAACCGGTTCTGGTTCCTGCTGTGCTGCTGCTTCTTCTGGGATTTCCTCGTCTTTCATTTGTTAAGTTGACTTTTACTGTGACGTTGCACTTTATGACTTCATCTGTCACTTTTTAATGTACGTGTGTGTTTTTAAAGTCTGCTTTGCCTCAGAGCCATCAATCAAAACTGTAAAGCATGGAAATATGATTGTTGGGGTTTGATACTGTTCTGTTTCATGCGATTGGAGCCGCAGCATCAAAATAAAACGTGAAGGGAGAAGCTGAAGTCTGGTGAAGTCGTCTGTAGCGCCAGATTAAGCTGCTGTTTGCAGCCGCGTGCTGCGTGTAGCAGAGCCTTCACTCCTACAGGCTGCTGCAGACTGACCTCGTCTGACCCGCTCAGTCTGCCTCCCCCCTCACACCCCCTTCTCACCCCTCCCACCCTCACCCCACCCTCTTCCAGAAACTCCTCTTCCTTTATCACCCCCCCCCCCCACACACACACACCACCACCACCTCCTCTTTGTCCCTTTGTCTCCAAATGTTGGCTACTCTCGTCCTGAAGCTTTTTGTAACTGTGTCACCAGGATCCAAACACAGAAACGTGGACGTTGTGTAACGTTTCGCTGCCTCAGAGAAGCTCCAGGACTGAATCTCTACTTTGTGTGTGTTCCTCAGCGTTTTCCCCCTCGTTCCCCCTCCGTCCTTATTATTCTCCTCAGGCTTGGCCTCAGCCGGTGCCCGACACAACGTAACCGTGGAGACGGGGTTGGTGGCCAGCATGGTGATGCATCGCCACGGTAACGGCAGAAAGGCTCCCAGTCCTCTGAATCCACCTCTGAGATCAGCCTGGAGGCCATGGTTGAACCGCTGACCTGCCAATTAGATACAGCAAATAAAGCTGTGTGTTTGGATGAGGGTGAGGTCTGCGGCTCAGCTCACTCGGCTGCTGAGAACCTTCCAGAGTGAAGCCCCAGATGATTCAAGTAAACGCGTGAGGAGTTTAACAGTGGACAGAAAGCCTGAGTGGCTCCTCAGGATGAGGGACGGTGCTTCTGCTGAGCAGGAGCAGGCGTTTGGTTCCTTCTGCAGCTGCTGCAGCTTCAGAGCGGTTCTCGCGGCTCCTCGGGTTGGTTGCATTAAAGCAGCTGATCTCTCAGCAGGGGTCCGTGACCGTGGACGACCTCCCTCCTCCTCAACCTCCACTAATCTGTGTTTGGAACAGACCTCGTCTGGAGCAGAGGCTTTGTGCTGTCGGTCGACTGCTTGGATGCAGGAATGAGACCGAACGTCAGTATCAGGTGTGAGGCTGAAGCTCAGCTTTGTGTTGACTCATCACTGACCGACCATCAGTTACTTATGTTTATCCACATAACTCCACATAAAGCCTATCCACATAACTCCACATAAAGCCTCTTTCATCGCGCTGCTCCCCCGTGTGATATTCCTTCACACCCAAGTCCCACAGAGTCGATAATGGAGGGAGAGCGAACGAGGGGGGTCTTTAGTCTCATGCTTCACTAGTAATTCGTCAGCGGCATGAATGGAGTCCTTCATCAGTGATGGAGACACTAACAATCAGTCTGAGGGTGTGTGTGTGTGTGTGTGTGTGTGTGTGTGTGTGTGTGTGTGTGTGTGTGTGTGTGTGTGTGTGTGTGTGTGTGTGTCTTTCCATTGTTGTTGGGTCATTTGGACATTTCCAGGCAGGTTCAGGGTTCGTGTGTGTAGTGATGAGGAATGCATGATGTACGGGAGTGTCCTCACAAAGACAGAAGCCCTGCGGTGTGTGTGTGTGTGTGTGTGTGTGTGTGTGTGTGTGTGTGTGTGTGTGTGTGTGTGTGTGTGTGTGTGTGTGTGTGTGTGTCCAGTGGGGGTCCAGGCTCAGACTTCCTTTAAGCCTCTTTGAGCCTGATGGCTCCTTTGTGTGGCTCCACATAGGCTGTTCTCCCTCAGCCAATCAGCTTCGCTGTGTGATGGAGCCGAGCTGGGCCAGCGTCCACCCCATAATATGCAAAGGAGGCGAAGACAAGAACTATTCTGTAGCAAAGTGGAAAAGTACGTTTATGTCCACTGGTGACACAGTTAAAGCATCGAGACTCGTCTGGTGCAACAAGCATGAATAAGTCCCACAGGAAGTGGAGCAATATTAAAAAAACAAGCACCGTGAATGGAATGGTGTTTCTTGATCATGTGTTTATGACATCACAGCTCAATGAATCTGTCGGAACCAGCAGAGCCGGGTCTCTGGCTGCGGGTCAGCGCGTGGTTTTACTACGAGGACCTGGATCCGCGTCCAATCAGAGGCCGAGGCCGTAGCGTGAGCGCCGCGTTTCCCACTGGAGTAACGCTATTGTGTGGAGGCACAAAGCTGCGATTGTGGAGCTGCTGAGGAATCTGTGAATGGACCGCGGAGCAACAAAGGCCTCAGCCTCACTGCTCCCAGCGTGTGTGAGACGCTGAAGCAGCAACGGCCAAGAGCACGACACGGTTCGTTTCCTGTTCTGAAATGAAAACAGGTGATGAAGGAAGTCTGGGCCGGTCCATGTTCCGGTTAACGAGCAGAACCAGGACTGCTGGTTGCGTCAGGGCCCGTCCGGTTAACGAGCAGAACCAGGACTGCTGGTTCTGTCAGGGCCCCTCTGGTTAACGATCAGAACCAGGACTGCTGGTTCTGTCAGGGCCCGTCCGGTTAATGAGCAGAACCAGGACTGCTGGTTCTGTCAGGGCCCGTCCGGTTAACGAGCAGAACCAGGACTGCTGGTTCTGTCAGGGTTAATGAGCAGAACCAGGACTGCTGGTTCTGTCAGGGCCCCTCTGGTTAATGAGCAGAACCAGGACTGCTGGTTCTGTCAGGGCCCCTCTGGTTAACGAGCAGAACCAGGACTGCTGGTTGTATCAGGGCCCCTCTGGTTAACGATCAGAACCAGGACTGCTGGTTCTGTCAGGGCCCGTCCGGTTAATGAGCAGAACCAGGACTGCTGGTTCTGTCAGGGCCCGTCCAGTTAATGAGCAGAACCAGGACTGCTGGTTCTGTCAGGGCCCGTCAGGCTGAACATCCCCGGCCCATCGCTCTGCTGCCTTCAGGGTCACTGGGTTTGTCCTCAGGGAGCTTCATGCAGGAGGAGCAGGGCTGAGGTCTAATGTCTTTGATCTCTGCAGAGGTCGCAGCCCTTTTATTCCACCTGATCCACACTGAGCTCCAGGTCTGAACCCGGGAGGAGACGTGGGGCTCAGAAGCCAGTTTGTCTCAGACAATGACGGCTCCTTCTCTTTGAGTTGGAGGAAACTCTGACACTGACGCTGTGCTGCCACCTGCTGTTTCTGTGGCGTCACAGCCATGTGCATCTCTGATTTTCCATCCTTTCTGCTCCTCGATGACGTCATTCGCCCTGAGTGCTCTTATTTTGGCAGGACGCTCCTAGCTTCCCCTCTGAGGCTCCGCCCACACTCACCTGCAGCTGCTCTGTAATCATTTAAGACAGCCTTTAACACCGAGAAGCCTCTGGCCTGGTTGCCATAGTGACGTCATCATACCAGTATGACAACATACAAGCAGCCTCCCGTTTACTGCCTGGTGGTTTGACAGTGATCTGATCTACAAACCGTTTGTCCCTCTTGTTGCTGGAAGAGGCGCTGACCCGCATGCGTCCAGCAGAGGGCGCCGTCGTCCTCCGAGTCTGGATCTGCTGCTGCTTCAGATACTTCACTTGTTTTTATTTTCAGATTCTTTTTGCGCATTTTCATTGAGTCAGATCAGAGTTGAACTGAATTCTTCTGGTTGTTTTGATGGTGTGAGCTCTTTAGTTCCAGGTTTCTTGCCGCTTGTTCACTTGGAGACTTTTAAATAATAACTTATGATGTGATTCATGTTACTTTTAAAAGTCTTTGATGCGATAAACACTTCCTGCATCCTCTAGAACGAATGGAGCAGCAGTCGTGTCTAATAAAGGACGAGCCGATTCATTCTAGAGGCCTGTAACATGATGGACAGACTCAGAACCAACCTGCTTCAAACAGGTCCAGTTGCAGTGGCTGATGTTCTGCTCAGTGCTGATTGAGAACCGGAGCTAATTCCAGTTCACTGGAAGCGTCGCACGGCATCAGAGCCGAGGGCGGTTCCCCCCGACCCCCCCGGACCCGACCCGTTCCCTGAGCCCCTCCTTTCATCAGCCCGTCCCAACCCCCACCCACAGATTATCCACACTCTGTCCTGATCCAGTGCCCAGGCAGCTTTTATGTTCATCATGTGATTATTTGTGAAAAAACAGTGATGAGCAACTGAGCGCTGACCCGAGTCAGCGGAGCAGCAGCACTTTGCTTTGTGTTTAATTCAGCTGGAAATGAGGGGAACAATCAGTCCTGATACGGACTGAGGTTCTGTTCTACTTCGTCTGGAGACTCTGATCCGAACCCACAGAGTCAAAGCAGGTGGATCAGAGCACTGGAAACCAGTGGCTGCTGCTGGTCCGATTCCAGCCTGTGATGCAGGTTTCGCTGTGGCTCAAACCCTGAGCTCCACAGTGGAGCAGAGAACAGAAAGGACCGGGTTCACGTCACGTCCTCCACGATGCTCCACAAGATGGAACCACGTCAGTGCTGATGTCTCCTATGTCCAGGTGGTTTCAGCCCGGTGCAGAGGCAGCAGCTGCCAGGGTTCAGCATCCTCCATTCACTCCCTCTGCGTTCACAGCTCCACCTTCGCCCCTTGTGCTGCCACTTTCTCTCTCCTTCCCCCGCATCTGTTTCCTTTCCGGCTCCACGCCCCCTCCTCCCCCCTCCTCCCCCTCCTCCCTGCCCCCCGCTGGTGGCGTCCACACGTCGACCAGAAAGAGGACTCATCCTCTCATGCTGTCACTCACTTTTAGCAGCGAACAGACGGCAGCAGCATCAGCATCAGGAGGAGGAGGAGGAGGAGGAGGAGGAGGGAGAGCGGAGACGGTAATCCCCCTCACCCCGCCCCGCCCCTCCCCACGAGCCACAAACCGGAGGCAGGAGGGGACCACAGCCTCGCGGGACACCTGCTTTTGGACACATCCTCGTCAAGGCGGCGTCATTTCGGCGTTGGATGCTGATGGAGGCAGCGGTGACGAGCGGCGGCGGTGATTAAACAGCCCCGAACCGGTGACGCTGACGCGGTGACGGAGCGGCACCAGCAGCGGCACCAGCAGCGGCACCAGCAGCGGCACCAGCAGCTCCCTCGGTCGTGGCGAAGGCGGAGGCGGAGGCTCGCTGCTGATGGTGCTGATGCTGATCTAGCGCGCGCCGCAGCCTCGTGCCGCATTTCCTGGCCGCCGCCGCGAGCGACGCCGAGGAGACTGTGATGCTGTCGTCGCCACTGAGCCTCAGGAAGCGCGAGACGGAGCAGAGCGGCTGCGACATGGAGGCGAGCGGCCGCTCGGGCCGCTGCGACCAGCAGGTCGGACGGAGCGCCTGAAGCCCGGTTCGGGACCCGACGCGTGCGTTGAGTTGAATTAGTGGACTTGAATGTTCCGTGCGCAGCAGTGAACGTCCCACTTCCCGACAATGCATCACAGGAGCATCGTGTTCCCCACAGCAGCGCGTGTTCCGCTTCTACACAGCGGCCGCTGAGCAGAAAAACCCCTCCGACTACTTCCCGCACTTCACCCTGTTGCTGGAGACGCCTGGTTGTGTCGCTCCAGCGGTTCCGAGCGAAGGATGACTCACCTGCAGGCGGGTCTGTCTCCAGAGACCCTGGAGAAGGCCAAGGCGGAGCTGAAGGAGAACCCGGACACGCTGCACCAGGACATCCAGGAGGTCCGGGACATGATCATCACCCGGCCCGACATCGGCTTCCTCCGGACCGACGACGCCTTCATCCTCCGCTTCCTCCGGGCCCGGAAGTTCAACCACTTCGAGGCGTTCCGGCTGCTGGCCCAGTACTTCGAGTACCGCCAGCAGAACCTGGACATGTTCAAGAACCTGAAAGCCACGGACCCGGGCATCAAGCAGGCGCTGAAGGACGGCTTCCCCGGCGTGCTCTCCAACCTGGACCGCTACGGCAGGAAGATACTGGTTCTGTTCGCGGCCAACTGGGACCAGAGCAGGTAAAGCAGAGGCCGAGGAGACCTCATCAGACACACAGAACCAGACAACGGGTCGTTTAAAAGCCATTAGGACCCAGTGAAGCTGGTTAATGGTGCCGTTTGTTCAGCTCCATGAAGCTTTGTTTACACTGAGAAGCTGATGTAAAGGAAATGTCCAGTCGCGTCGCGGCTGGTACTGGACCAGTGAAGTGGGTTAGAGGAACCACGGCAGGAAGGTGTCGGTCCGTTACATCATTGTTTCTGTTCATTGTCTGTAAATAAAGCAGCCTCAGACCAAAACTAGCAGCGCTTCGTCCTGTCGCTCAGTAAAGAGGAACTTCACTGACTCTTCACGTGATTGGAGCTTTGAGCGTTCACAGTTCTGATGACTGAAGGTTGAAGGTCCCGCGGGCCTTCATCCTCCTCCTCCTCCTCCTCCTCCTGTTGGAGATAAATGCTCCCTGTTGCTGTTACGTCACAGTCAAATCCTCGTCTGCAGTGACTGAGTGCTTTTGTATCCAGGCAACGGTCAAAGAGACAGGAAGTGGTTCTGTTCAGCTTCAGTAGAGGGTTCGGTCCAGTCGGTGTTTGAAAACCTAGATGAGCTCGTCTCACCTGTTCAACAACCAAAGCGTGATGTAACAGGCTGCAAGCTTGACTTCAGCCTTTGTCCTCTGAGCGTAAATGCAGCTTTGGAGTCCGTAGTTCCCTTTAATTCCTCTTTAGCGTCATAGCAGGATTCTGGTTCTGATCCGTGTCAGTGAGCTAACGAGGACAGGAACCGTGACTGCTGAGTAGGACGGGTCCAAACCAGCGACACCAGTGACACCAGTGACACCAGTTAGAGCAGCAGCAGCAGCTCTCTTTACGCCTGAAGCCAATTCATCTGATTAATAAGTCATTGTGTCCATGTAAAGGCGGCGTCTGAGCCGCTGCCCAGTCATGACGTGCTCCTCTCCTCAGGTACACCTTCGTGGACATCCTGAGGGCCATCCTCCTGTCGCTGGAGTCCATGATCGAGGACCCGGAGCTGCAGGTCAACGGCTTCATCCTCATCATCGACTGGAGCAACTTCACCTTCAAGCAGGCGTCCAAGCTGACGCCCAGCATGCTGCGCCTGGCCATCGAGGGGCTGCAGGTAGGGGGTGCTGGGGGGGGGCTGGGGGGGGGGGGGGGGGGGGGGGTGCATGAGAAGAACACGGCCCTTCCTCACACTGTTGGCGCTGCTGCTTGTATTTAGCAGGATGAGTCTCAGATAATAGTGTATCTGCTTCTCTGATTAAAGCCACTTCAGCACAGTTGTGGGTTGTGGGTCATCGTGGACGTGAGGCCCGCGTTGGGAGGACCTGGTGTCGTCTGGTGTTGGTGCTGATCCGGTCGACCGTGACTCCACGTTCTGACGCGTCTCCAGCTCCGATCGCAGCCTGACTTGTTGCTGAGCTCTGAGTCACTGTCAAACGCTGGGACACAGGACTCATGGAACCACCAGCACTCAGTTTCTCCATAAACTCTTTACCTCAGCGTTTCTCCTCTTGTTTCATCTGACGCTGAAACGAGCCGACAGCGAAGCGAACGGCAGCAGCGTTCCATCGCTTCACTTGTCCGTCTGCGATCGGATCAGAGCGAGGCGGCGCTCGCGTCCACGTTCCGCTGCCTCGGCCTGACTCGTTCGTCATGGCAACGAGGCTGCTGCATGTAGGACACATGTCTGGGGATGCGATGAGCACAGCAGCGTCTGCTGGCAGCTCCAGCAGCCAGCGATTAGATGGAGCCCGCTGCCCGTTAGCACCGGAGGAGGAGGAGGAGGGGGGGGGG